>NW_024532332.1:0-6309 GCF_016097555.1 Gigantopelta aegis
ACAAGGCATGGCCCCATGGTAGATAATGTACTTTAATTTTAAATTCATATTTAACTCTATCTTAATAATAACTGTTATATTCTTGTTAAGGTTAGTAAACCCTTCGAAGTCCCCTTTTATCTGATATTCACCATATTGATCCTCCCCTGGAACCAATAACTTTAAATGTATTTGGACAATTTTTTTCTTTAGATGAAATTTGCTCTCGCTTTACGAACTCACTTTGTTATGACATATGATTTTATTTGTACTTGTTATTGACAACAGCCGCTCATACAACGACACATTACCTGTCCCTCCTTACTTCCTCCTTTTTCAATTTCATAGAGAAGTCTATTTTAACAGATGCTCTTAATGCCTACGTCATATCCTCCAATTTCATTCACTGCTATAACATGTTTATACAGTAACCTAGACTCAACTACATATCGACATCTACAATTCTCATACTATCCATACCTTAGCCTCATTCCTGTGCTACCCGATTTACATTGTTTAACAATTACGTTGTGTTTTGAGTAACTAAAAAGTTATCAATATTCATGATTATCATTATCTTTTGTTATAGTTGGTTTCATTACTACTGTTACACTATGGGAACTTATTGGGTTTACATAGTTAGTTATTATAGGACAATGTAAACATTATTATATCTTTTGGATTAGATGGCGTGCAGCACTATACTTAGAAAAGTTCCCTTACAAGATCGTCCAGAGGTTCAACTGAAAGTGTGTTGCTTCCGATATTTTGCAGCAACGTAGAACAGAATGGGGGTCTACACTACAAGTGGTATGGAAACTATTTCAGCAAAACAGTGAGTAATTATTGATTATAAACAGATTCCAACATGATTTTTAATTACTTTATATTGTATTAGTATTTGAGAGTAATTTGACTTTTAAGTTGATTTTATTTTAGACTGTAGGAATTGAACTCTCGTGCTGCCGTATTCCAAACATCTTTGAATCATCTTCAAACGATCACATGGTTTTAGCGGTACTATTCTCCCTCTGAAGTCCTGGAAGTAAGTGCCATCAACTACGTAATAATTAAAAAAAAGACACAAAAAAAAAAAAAAAAAAAAAAGAAAACACCCCGTTGATAAGTAAAAAACAATATATCTTATATATCTATATGTAATCAATCCAATTTGTGTTGACATTATTTACCACATCAGACATTTTGGCTCTATTATCTTGTTTCATGTATGTACTTAAATTCTTTGTACAATTTATCTTGTTGTTTGTTGTTTCACTGCCACTAATATTCCCTCGCTTCCAATGTGAACATAATCATTGATATTAGATATCAAAGATCTTACAGGGACCATTTATCCACTTCACTTCAACTCCTCTTCTTAAAAGTGGAATGCATGCATTATCTGTGGTCATTTAGGTTTATACTGCCTTTATTGGTTGCTTTAGGAAACATCAAGTCACATGCATTTTCATGGTTTACTACTCTTATTGGTGTTAGTGTCATCACCTGGTTTCTGTCCTCAACTTGTCTACTTTAGTAGTCTTTAACAACCATGTCTAGTTCTAATGTAACCATCATTTAATTACCAATACTCTGGTGAATAGTAGAGGGCCCACCTCTGATAATTGGTCATATCCCAAGTGGTGTTTACAAGCAAATACTATATGATTATTTGTGTTGTGTACAGTTTTTTGTATTGACCAAATACTGCTAAGATTTATGGAGGTTCATTATGTCTTAATAAACAATAAAATTATTTAAGTAGTTTTTACAAGGAGAATGATGAATGATTAGACTTACCAATAATTATTTACTTTCTATATGATATTGCTATTATTATCTAGGTGAATAAAAGGCCGTGTTCAACAATCGGGGCTCTCTCTAGTCTCTGATAACTACTATGTTTTAAATTAGATCCCAACAAAGGATACCACGAAAGAAAAACTCCCATCTCTCTCAAGATGGTCGAGGTATTGGTATCACCCCCGGCATTGACAGGGATTTATTGTTCACACTACAGGTTGTAGCGATCTCATTTGTTTAATTATGAGCTCTAACAGTGAAACAGAGTACCTGAATTGTGGTGCCATTCTCTTCCAATTTGTCAAAGGTAACTGGTGTTGTAAGTTGACAGTCCTCACTTGTGTATGTACATGCCCAATACATGTGTTTATCACATGTAGTGGCTGAATGGCTGTGGCAGATAAACTTTGTCTTGACATTGTGTTTGTATATATTACCAGAGGGGCTGGTTTAAGTAGTGAACATCCTCCTTTTTTGGAAACCTACAAAGCTTAGAGCTTGTATGACTCAATAGCTGAAGGCTTTTGATGTGGTTTCACGAGCACCAGGTTTCTAAGCCTACTAATATATTTCTGTTTGGACCTGTAAACAATATTTGCATAATAAGAATTATAAAATGTTCAGACTGGTGGTTTGGTGTATTAGTCACTTCTCTATGTCTGGTGACTCACATCAATGATGATGATGATGATAGTCTTCATTTGTGATGTCATCAAAGTTCTTATGATATCTATTACCTCATCTGTTTGTACTATCACACACAAGAATATATCCTGGAATTCTCTATACAGGTGTCTTATAGTATTAATCGCTTGCATTTTCTTTAGAAAATATGGCACCGCTTTGAGGAGTCAATGTGGCCAATCCTTTGCCATTTACTTTATCAGGTAAAATTTCGACAGCTGGTCTGTCAGACAGAGAATGTACCACGTCCATAAGTTGTGAAGAGAACGCAACGGTTTTTGTCCTGTTTTTGGGCCAAGTTAAATATTATTTAATTTTGCGCGACCGAAAAACGGGGGGTGGGATGAGCACAACAAACTACTTTTCTTATATTCTTTCAATACTTGTTAGTAGAAAAACAACTGTTTGTAGAAGGTATGGTTGTCTTTTTGTTCTTTTACATTTGTGGGTAAACATCTTAATTATAATTTTTGCCAATAGTACATGTTAATTATGTTTGATGATTGTTGTTGAAATAAAATTTCTAGAACTTAGTCTATATCCAATTTGTTACGAGGAAGTTGCGTCATTAGTTAGATGACCCGATCAAAGGAATACTTCGCTTAGAAGAACCGTGGGTTGCCATAGCGACATCACGCGAAGTCAGCAATCTTGTGCACTATAAAGCTGTGCGATCATTTGTAGAATTACAGTATAAGATACTTACAAAGAAAGACAGTGAAAATCAATTCTTCCTTTCGCAGTTGTTAGCGACTAACGAGTATATATTGCACCTGGTGTCCTTCCCACCTTGTCTATCAGAAGACAAAGTATTTATATTTCTAGAATGGGATTCTGGTATTAGTGTAGAGAGAACAGTTTTGGCGGACTGACTACTGGTAATATGAAAAAAAAAATGTTTAAGAGTAAAGTGGAGCCACGACGTCAAAAAACTGACTAGTGCTGCTTCTAGTCTAGAGATTACTTCAAGAGAAAGCTGACAAAGAGAAAGAAAAGATCTCGAATAAAGACCACAGCAGCAACAACAAGAAGAGGCTGAAAAGAAAGTGGAGAAAATCGAAAAGAAGTGGATCAAAACAAGCTGATCCACTACCGACAAGAAGTATTGATCTACGACTCGAGCATGATCGACAAAATCAAACAACAGCAGATTATAGTAGCGAGCGTGAAAGCAGATGGACGCTGAACGGATCTTCTTCAATTTTAGGAACGTACGTTTTCATCACTCAATGCCAAAGTCTACTCTCTCGTCGTCCAACAGCTCCTAAGTAGCTATGTGGGTGAGATGGCCACAGACAAGGGCACTCCAGTTAATGATTGACATTGTCCATTGCATTCCTTCTTGAATCTCATGTAGTTTTTTTCACATACATGGTTGCTACAAACTTGCTTTTGAGAAGTTTGCAGTACGTACCTTGACAGATGCTAAAGAATTAGTCTTCAATGTGTCTCTATATCTTCCTACACATACAATGCAATGAAATCAGCTATCCACTTCGTTTCCCTTCTTAGTAAAACAAGATCGAACGAGTGGGTTTTGAGCAAGTGCACAGAACTATCATTAGATTCAAGCAGAAATATGTTTAATGGATTAATAGGACAAAATCATATTACCGAGAACTTGTGTGTCAACTGAAAAGTTTCAGTCACACTACCCGATATCACTAACTAATGTTTTTGAATCTCTGTATGTCAATGTGTCATTGTCTCATCAGTTTCAAGACAGGTATTCACTTATATCCATATAGAAAAGACTCTTTTTCATTCATTCATTAAGAATCAAACTGCTTTTTTAATCATAACACTTACTCTATTCACTCTGGTTTATTTCTTTTTTTTCTGACCAGGATACAGGTCTTGTATCATACTATTATTTAGCTCATTTTGGTCTGAAAGACACTAATCTTTGTGCACAGATATACATTATTTATTTTCTTTGTTCAATTTTTGTTGATTTGTCCAGTTATGTCATAATGTGTTCTTGTTATTGTATGTGTGGCAATCAAATATAAACGTTATTTCACTTAAGTTTACCTACCTTCAAAGTACTAACGTAATTTGAGAGACGTACTTTCTATCGCAAGACTAAGTCACATGCCGCCTCCGCGTAATTAATTAATATTTTAATTAAAGAGGGGAGTTTCCTCTTCGTCCTCACCTGGGCTGTGCAAGTATTTGCCAACTAAACAAAAAACTATAGATAACAGTACAAAGGACAGTCCCTCGAAATCTCCCTATGGAAAATCTCATCATTACAGTATAACACAGTTAATATAATAAACCCTACACTAAATAAGCCCCACTATTCTCTGTCCACTTTATGCTTAGAAAACACCCTGCAGATCTCTCTTGAGAAATTTAGAGAAAGTGGGAAAACAACAACAAGCTCAGAAGAGTTAGTAGGATGCAGAGACAAACCAACAAGTGTTGAACCACCACCTTCGTCATCCTCACTTACCACACCCACTCCCTCAGATAGTTACAAATACGATAAAGACGAAAAAACCATTTGAAAATAACATTATACTCCATAAAGAAGAACCTTTAAAACCTATTTGGGGGGGGGGCTGAGCAGAAAGGAGAAGAATAAGAAACCAAACAGAGTCCTGTTTGACATCCTCTCTCAACGACAAAAAAGCCTGCAAAAGTACTCCTCTCTTCTGTCATTAGTGATGAGCAAGAACGGACATCCTTGAGATATTATCTCCACGAAGACTGGTCACTAGGCTTCTTAAACAAGACAAAAACTATCTCGGAATACAAACTCGATTCACATAGGTATCATTTAACAGCATCTGCTGCACATGTGAGTCTCCAAGGAATAATTGGATATTGTTCTTGCATGTGATCCCATAATGAATCTCTAGATCTAATGTCACATTTTAAGGACAATCACAGATAATGATCATTCAATTTACATAAATAATATAGCTATGTCCAATATTAGTGACCACAATTTTCTAATTGCATTGGAGCTACAACATAATTCCTACCAACATCAGGAGTGGTCTAAATTGGCGAATAACATTTCCCTGATGATTTAATAGTTATTGTAATCTCAATATGTGGTAAGATTATAATCTTTTGTTTTAAAACATAAAATATCCCTTACCTGGTTATAAAGAACATTTAATTTTAATGCTTCTTTTGGAAAGGGTATTTTCTTAAAATCTTTGGACACAATGTGTTTGTGCTTTTGTTTATAATTTTTTTTGTATAATAATTTTTTTCTTTCCTTGTGGTTTGGGTAGTTTAAACCAGAAATTGACCGTTACCTGTGACGAACAATAGGTAAAGGATACTTGTATACCCAGTGAATTAAAACCCCCTGATCAATTAATTTTATACCAAAACAGTGTAAGCACAGGAAGGCTAATTACCTAATTCTGCCAAAGTACAAAATTATACATACTTTGGAAGTATTGCGTTTTTTCCTAACCTTATTAGTTTTCTAGGTCCCTGTTAAGATTGGTTTCACTTCAAAAACAAATTTACTATCCTAATCAATGGGTAAGATAGTTTTTTTGCTCTAGACTAATGAACCATAAAGGATCTTTCACAGCCAGGTTAACCAAATTTGTATTCTACTCCTAGGTTACTCAAATTTTATTTTGGGTTTGTTTTTACAGACCCTGTTAACTAACCAACCTTAAAATTATTGAAAAAACTGGACAATTGTAATCATAACCCAAACATGCTTTTTACACTTCAAGTAAACGGATTGTCCATTCCAGATAGTTTTCATTTAAAACTTGGCTTATGTAGGTAAACCCTACTGTAAAATAAGTCTTATTGAGATTAACTTTAAATGTTTGAAATAATTCCCCCCTTTCCTCCCTCCTC
>NW_024532334.1:0-13714 GCF_016097555.1 Gigantopelta aegis
TCATTTTTAATTAAATATAAACTTAAATTAAATTTTTGAAAAACAAAAAAATCTAAAACTGTAAAATTTTGCATTTTAGATATGATAAGTGGAGGCTTAGTACAGATATGGTGACTGAAATTCATGATACATTATTAGCAATGTGTCAGAGGGATGGTGAAAGTCATCAAAATTGGGCGCATTTGCAACAAATTTTTACACACTAATTTCAGGGAAAATTATACATGATAGGCCTCATATTCACAATTTGACCTGGCTGTATTTACTTAATCTACTTCATTTACTGTATTAGACATGTACCACTTTGTAAAAGGCAAAACAGTCCATATAAATGCATATTAAATGAATATGCCCTACAGATATTACTTAGGTATACACCATAATATTTTTTTTGTTGACGACAACTTTGAAATGAAGATTTTGTCACAAAATGCTGATATAAATCCTACCAAGAGGTACTTGCACCAATATTTTTCAGTTTCCAGTGATAACTGTTAACAAGTGTAGTCATGTGCCAGTGTCTGGGATACCTCAGTGTAGTATTTCTTGATTGGAAGGATGTTTGTAGTAATGACCACTGAATATGCATTATGGATTATTCTGCCATATGTATTACAAGCCAAATGTTAACCTTTTTGGCACATTTTCTGCAATAAACTTGACAAGTATACCAGCATCTGATTACTGAACACAATAAATACATTCAGACAGCATAGAATATTAGCCTATTAGATTTTCTAAGGATAAAAGACCATTTTTGAAAAATGACTGAAGTGTGTGTAATTTACATAAATGTAGGTGAAATGTATTATTAGAGTACTTAATCTTGTTAAAAACTGTATACTATTTATTTAAAGTGTTTAATTACATTTAGTAGTGATATATTCATTATATTTAGATCTTCTGTCCAATTGCAATAATTGAGAAACTCATTAAAATTCAATATGTAAAAAAAATTAAAATCTCAATATTGACTAACAAAATCCAACTTTTGCTCTTTTTTACCAAATTATTAGCTCAAAACTGTTAAAAAATATTGCAACAACCTGTAGTAACATCAGAGGTCATCTTATGCTATTTTGGAGGATACTGAAATTTAAAAGTTGAAAATTTTAATTTTAATTTTTAATAAATTCAAAAAAAATGTTTTTTAATTTAATAAAATATTTAGAAAATAAATAAATTAGTTTTCATATTCCTTGTGGTATGCACAATCAGTCTGTGTAATTTCACCTCTCTGGTTATAATACTTTCATCAGAATCAAGCATTTAACCGGTGTAATGTGTGAACTATATCAGGCCTCAGACCACAATTAATTTCGCTATATGTTTCTATATAGCCTTAGTGGCTATAACATTTTTATTAATATCAGCAGGCCCGTGAAGTTTTGTATGTACCTTTGCCTGCATGGGGGACACATACCCTGAAAAGGACAACCCCTGTTGTCCAGCTCTTTCTCCCAGCATATTGGTTTAAACAGACACACCCTCTAAACCAGGCCGGAGTACACCCATTTTACACAAAAAGCACTACTTTTGCATGGGCCGGAATTACCACAAACAAGTCTTCAATGTCAACAAGTTACACATGTTTACAAACTACATGCTATCCCCTGTCACTTCAGTCAAACAGTTGCCACTTCATAGCTGTCTGCCATGAAATAATCACAGTCAAACAGCAGACTACTTGCGCGGTGAAACTTCCGGATTTTGGACAACCAAATGGGAAGATAACTGTAATCTGAGGCCTATCAGTCCATTTTTTCCCCTAAAAACTGGCCCACACTAATGCATTCCAATGATATACATATTAAAGCAATGCTCGGTAAGTATCGGTATGTCACCTTTAAACTGAGAGTATACAGAGGCTGTGTTAAAACACCTACCACAGTGCCTTGCCATGGCCAATTTTAGCAATGGAAGCTTGAGGGACACCAACTTCAAAATGTAATAACTTTATCAAATTTTGGAATTTCTTCATACAATGAGCAGCTATTTTTTCTTCTACATATGTTCTATCTGCACAGTGTTGTCTTGGAAAGATTTTGAAATATTTATAGGAAAAAAAAAAATCAATCATTAGATTTTACTTCATTTTTAATTAAATATTAAACTTAAATTTAAATTTTTGAGAAACAAAAAAATCTAAAACTGTAAAATTTTGCATTTTAGATATGATAAGTGGAGGCTTAGTAAAGATATGGTGACTGAATTCATGATACATTATTAGAAATGTGTCAGAGGGATGGTGAAAGTCACAAAATTGGGGCCATTTGCAACAAATGTTTACACACTAATTTCAGGGAAAATTAGACATGATAGGCCTCATATTCAATTTTGACCTGCTGTATTTACTTAATCTACTTCATTTACTGTATTAGACATGTAGCCACTTTGTAAAAGGCAAAACAGTCCATATAAATGCATATTAAATGAATATGCCCTACAGATATTACTTAGGTATACACCATAATATTTTTTTTGTTGACGACAACTTTGAAAATGAAGATTTTGTCACAAAATGCTGATATAAATCCTACCAAGAGGTACTTGCACCATATTTTTCAGTTTCCAGTGATAACTGTTAACAAGTGTAGTCATGTGCCAGTGTCTGGGATACCTCAGTGTAGTATTTCTTGATTGGAAGGATGTTTGTAGTAATGACCACTGAATATGCATTATGGATTATTCTGCCATATGTATTACAAGCCAAATGTTAACCTTTTTGGCACATTTTCTGCAATAAACTTGACAAGTATACCAGCATCTGATTACTGAACACAATAAATACATTCAGACAGCATAGAATATTAGCCTATTAGATTTTCTAAGGATAAAAGACCATTTTTGAAAAATGACTGAAGTGTGTAATTTACATAAATGTAGGTGAAATGTATTATTAGAGTACTTAATCTTGTTAAAAACTGTATACTATTTATTTAAAGTGTTTAATTACATTTAGTAGTGATATATTCATTATATTTAGATCTTCTGTCCAATTGCAATAATTGAGAAACTCATTAAAATTCAATATGTAAAAAAAATTAAAATCTCAATATTGACTAACAAAATCCAACTTTTGCTCTTTTTTACCAAATTATTAGCTCAAAACTGTTAAAAAATATTGCAACAACCTGTAGTAACATCAGAGGTCATCTTATGCTATTTTGGAGGATACTGAAATTTAAAAGTTGAAAATTTTAATTTTAATTTTTAATAAATTCAAAAAAAATGTTTTTTAATTTAATAAAATATTTAGAAAATAAATAAATTAGTTTTCATATTCCTTGTGGTATGCACAATCAGTCTGTGTAATTTCACCTCTCTGGTTATAATACTTTCATCAGAATCAAGCATTTAACCGGTGTAATGTGTGAACTATATCAGGCCTCAGACCACAATTAATTTCGCTATATGTTTCTATATAGCCTTAGTGGCTATAACATTTTTATTAATATCAGCAGGCCCGTGAAGTTTTGTATGTACCTTTGCCTGCATGGGGGACACATACCCTGAAAAGGACAACCCCTGTTGTCCAGCTCTTTCTCCCAGCATATTGGTTTAAACAGACACACCCTCTAAACCAGGCCGGAGTACACCCATTTTACACAAAAAGCACTACTTTTGCATGGGCCGGAATTACCACAAACAAGTCTTCAATGTCAACAAGTTACACATGTTTACAAACTACATGCTATCCCCTGTCACTTCAGTCAAACAGTTGCCACTTCATAGCTGTCTGCCATGAAATAATCACAGTCAAACAGCAGACTACTTGCGCGGTGAAACTTCCGGATTTTGGACAACCAAATGGGAAGATAACTGTAATCTGAGGCCTATCAGTCCATTTTTTCCCCTAAAAACTGGCCCACACTAATGCATTCCAATGATATACATATTAAAGCAATGCTCGGTAAGTATCGGTATGTCACCTTTAAACTGAGAGTATACAGAGGCTGTGTTAAAACACCTACCACAGTGCCTTGCCATGGCCAATTTTAGCAATGGAAACTTGAGGGACACCAACTTCAAAATGTAATAACTTTATCAAATTTTGGAATTTCTTCATACAATGAGCAGCTATTTTTTCTTCTACATATGTTCTATCTGCACAGTGTTGTCTTGGAAAGATTTTGAAATATTTATAGGAAAAAAAAAATCAATCATTAGATTTTACTTCATTTTTAATTAAATATTAAACTTAAATTTAAATTTTTGAGAAACAAAAAAATCTAAAACTGTAAAATTTTGCATTTTAGATATGATAAGTGGAGGCTTAGTAAAGATATGGTGACTGAATTCATGATACATTATTAGAAATGTGTCAGAGGGATGGTGAAAGTCACAAAATTGGGGCCATTTGCAACAAATGTTTACACACTAATTTCAGGGAAAATTAGACATGATAGGCCTCATATTCAATTTTGACCTGCTGTATTTACTTAATCTACTTCATTTACTGTATTAGACATGTAGCCACTTTGTAAAAGGCAAAACAGTCCATATAAATGCATATTAAATGAATATGCCCTACAGATATTACTTAGGTATACACCATAATATTTTTTTTGTTGACGACAACTTTGAAAATGAAGATTTTGTCACAAAATGCTGATATAAATCCTACCAAGAGGTACTTGCACCATATTTTTCAGTTTCCAGTGATAACTGTTAACAAGTGTAGTCATGTGCCAGTGTCTGGGATACCTCAGTGTAGTATTTCTTGATTGGAAGGATGTTTGTAGTAATGACCACTGAATATGCATTATGGATTATTCTGCCATATGTATTACAAGCCAAATGTTAACCTTTTTGGCACATTTTCTGCAATAAACTTGACAAGTATACCAGCATCTGATTACTGAACACAATAAATACATTCAGACAGCATAGAATATTAGCCTATTAGATTTTCTAAGGATAAAAGACCATTTTTGAAAAATGACTGAAGTGTGTAATTTACATAAATGTAGGTGAAATGTATTATTAGAGTACTTAATCTTGTTAAAAACTGTATACTATTTATTTAAAGTGTTTAATTACATTTAGTAGTGATATATTCATTATATTTAGATCTTCTGTCCAATTGCAATAATTGAGAAACTCATTAAAATTCAATATGTAAAAAAAATTAAAATCTCAATATTGACTAACAAAATCCAACTTTTGCTCTTTTTTACCAAATTATTAGCTCAAAACTGTTAAAAAATATTGCAACAACCTGTAGTAACATCAGAGGTCATCTTATGCTATTTTGGAGGATACTGAAATTTAAAAGTTGAAAATTTTAATTTTAATTTTTAATAAATTCAAAAAAAATGTTTTTTAATTTAATAAAATATTTAGAAAATAAATAAATTAGTTTTCATATTCCTTGTGGTATGCACAATCAGTCTGTGTAATTTCACCTCTCTGGTTATAATACTTTCATCAGAATCAAGCATTTAACCGGTGTAATGTGTGAACTATATCAGTCCATTTTTTCCCCTAAAAACTGGCCCACACTAATGCATTCCAATGATATACATATTAAAGCAATGCTCGGTAAGTATCGGTATGTCACCTTTAAACTGAGAGTATACAGAGGCTGTGTTAAAACACCTACCACAGTGCCTTGCCATGGCCAATTTTAGCAATGGAAACTTGAGGGACACCAACTTCAAAATGTAATAACTTTATCAAATTTTGGAATTTCTTCATACAATGAGCAGCTATTTTTTCTTCTACATATGTTCTATCTGCACAGTGTTGTCTTGGAAAGATTTTGAAATATTTAAAGGAAAAAAAATCAATCATTAGATTTTACTTCATTTTTAATTAAATATTAAACTTAAATTTAAATTTTTGAGAAACAAAAAATCTAAAACTGTAAAATTTTGCATTTTAGATATGATAAGTGGAGGCTTAGTAAAGATATGGTGACTGAATTCATGATACATTATTAGAAATGTGTCAGAGGGATGGTGAAAGTCACAAAATTGGGGCCATTTGCAACAAATGTTTACACACTAATTTCAGGGAAAATTAGACATGATAGGCCTCATATTCAATTTTGACCTGCTGTATTTACTTAATCTACTTCATTTACTGTATTAGACATGTAGCCACTTTGTAAAAGGCAAAACAGTCCATATAAATGCATATTAAATGAATATGCCCTACAGATATTACTTAGGTATACACCATAATATTTTTTTTGTTGACGACAACTTTGAAAATGAAGATTTTGTCACAAAATGCTGATATAAATCCTACCAAGAGGTACTTGCACCATATTTTTCAGTTTCCAGTGATAACTGTTAACAAGTGTAGTCATGTGCCAGTGTCTGGGATACCTCAGTGTAGTATTTCTTGATTGGAAGGATGTTTGTAGTAATGACCACTGAATATGCATTATGGATTATTCTGCCATATGTATTACAAGCCAAATGTTAACCTTTTTGGCACATTTTCTGCAATAAACTTGACAAGTATACCAGCATCTGATTACTGAACACAATAAATACATTCAGACAGCATAGAATATTAGCCTATTAGATTTTCTAAGGATAAAAGACCATTTTTGAAAAATGACTGAAGTGTGTAATTTACATAAATGTAGGTGAAATGTATTATTAGAGTACTTAATCTTGTTAAAAACTGTATACTATTTATTTAAAGTGTTTAATTACATTTAGTAGTGATATATTCATTATATTTAGATCTTCTGTCCAATTGCAATAATTGAGAAACTCATTAAAATTCAATATGTAAAAAAAATTAAAATCTCAATATTGACTAACAAAATCCAACTTTTGCTCTTTTTTACCAAATTATTAGCTCAAAACTGTTAAAAAATATTGCAACAACCTGTAGTAACATCAGAGGTCATCTTATGCTATTTTGGAGGATACTGAAATTTAAAAGTTGAAAATTTTAATTTTAATTTTTAATAAATTCAAAAAAAATGTTTTTTAATTTAATAAAATATTTAGAAAATAAATAAATTAGTTTTCATATTCCTTGTGGTATGCACAATCAGTCTGTGTAATTTCACCTCTCTGGTTATAATACTTTCATCAGAATCAAGCATTTAACCGGTGTAATGTGTGAACTATATCAGGCCTCAGACCACAATTAATTTCGCTATATGTTTCTATATAGCCTTAGTGGCTATAACATTTTTATTAATATCAGCAGGCCCGTGAAGTTTTGTATGTACCTTTGCCTGCATGGGGGACACATACCCTGAAAAGGACAAACCCCTGTTGTCCAGCTCTTTCTCCCAGCATATTGGTTTAAACAGACACACCCTCTAAACCAGGCCGGAGTACACCCATTTTACACAAAAAGCACTACTTTTGCATGGGCCGGAATTACCACAAACAAGTCTTCAATGTCAACAAGTTACACATGTTTACAAACTACATGCTATCCCCTGTCACTTCAGTCAAACAGTTGCCACTTCATAGCTGTCTGCCATGAAATAATCACAGTCAAACAGCAGACTACTTGCGCGGTGAAACTTCCGGATTTTGGACAACCAAATGGGAAGATAACTGTAATCTGAGGCCTATCAGTCCATTTTTTCCCCTAAAAACTGGCCCACACTAATGCATTCCAATGATATACATATTAAAGCAATGCTCGGTAAGTATCGGTATGTCACCTTTAAACTGAGAGTATACAGAGGCTGTGTTAAAACACCTACCACAGTGCCTTGCCATGGCCAATTTTAGCAATGGAAACTTGAGGGACACCAACTTCAAAATGTAATAACTTTATCAAATTTTGGAATTTCTTCATACAATGAGCAGCTATTTTTTCTTCTACATATGTTCTATCTGCACAGTGTTGTCTTGGAAAGATTTTGAAATATTTATAGGAAAAAAAATCAATCATTAGATTTTACTTCATTTTTAATTAAATATTAAACTTAAATTTAAATTTTTGAGAAACAAAAAAATCTAAAACTGTAAAATTTTGCATTTTAGATATGATAAGTGGAGGCTTAGTAAAGATATGGTGACTGAATTCATGATACATTATTAGAAATGTGTCAGAGGGATGGTGAAAGTCACAAAATTGGGGCCATTTGCAACAAATGTTTACACACTAATTTCAGGGAAAATTAGACATGATAGGCCTCATATTCAATTTTGACCTGCTGTATTTACTTAATCTACTTCATTTACTGTATTAGACATGTAGCCACTTTGTAAAAGGCAAAACAGTCCATATAAATGCATATTAAATGAATATGCCCTACAGATATTACTTAGGTATACACCATAATATTTTTTTTGTTGACGACAACTTTGAAAATGAAGATTTTGTCACAAAATGCTGATATAAATCCTACCAAGAGGTACTTGCACCATATTTTTCAGTTTCCAGTGATAACTGTTAACAAGTGTAGTCATGTGCCAGTGTCTGGGATACCTCAGTGTAGTATTTCTTGATTGGAAGGATGTTTGTAGTAATGACCACTGAATATGCATTATGGATTATTCTGCCATATGTATTACAAGCCAAATGTTAACCTTTTTGGCACATTTTCTGCAATAAACTTGACAAGTATACCAGCATCTGATTACTGAACACAATAAATACATTCAGACAGCATAGAATATTAGCCTATTAGATTTTCTAAGGATAAAAGACCATTTTTGAAAAATGACTGAAGTGTGTAATTTACATAAATGTAGGTGAAATGTATTATTAGAGTACTTAATCTTGTTAAAAACTGTATACTATTTATTTAAAGTGTTTAATTACATTTAGTAGTGATATATTCATTATATTTAGATCTTCTGTCCAATTGCAATAATTGAGAAACTCATTAAAATTCAATATGTAAAAAAAATTAAAATCTCAATATTGACTAACAAAATCCAACTTTTGCTCTTTTTTACCAAATTATTAGCTCAAAACTGTTAAAAAATATTGCAACAACCTGTAGTAACATCAGAGGTCATCTTATGCTATTTTGGAGGATACTGAAATTTAAAAGTTGAAAATTTTAATTTTAATTTTTAATAAATTCAAAAAAAATGTTTTTTAATTTAATAAAATATTTAGAAAATAAATAAATTAGTTTTCATATTCCTTGTGGTATGCACAATCAGTCTGTGTAATTTCACCTCTCTGGTTATAATACTTTCATCAGAATCAAGCATTTAACCGGTGTAATGTGTGAACTATATCAGGCCTCAGACCACAATTAATTTCGCTATATGTTTCTATATAGCCTTAGTGGCTATAACATTTTTATTAATATCAGCAGGCCCGTGAAGTTTTGTATGTACCTTTGCCTGCATGGGGGGACACATACCCTGAAAAGGACAACCCCTGTTGTCCAGCTCTTTCTCCCAGCATATTGGTTTAAACAGACACACCCTCTAAACCAGGCCGGAGTACACCCATTTTACACAAAAAGCACTACTTTTGCATGGGCCGGAATTACCACAAACAAGTCTTCAATGTCAACAAGTTACACATGTTTACAAACTACATGCTATCCCCTGTCACTTCAGTCAAACAGTTGCCACTTCATAGCTGTCTGCCATGAAATAATCACAGTCAAACAGCAGACTACTTGCGCGGTGAAACTTCCGGATTTTGGACAACCAAATGGGAAGATAACTGTAATCTGAGGCCTATCAGTCCATTTTTTCCCCTAAAAACTGGCCCACACTAATGCATTCCAATGATATACATATTAAAGCAATGCTCGGTAAGTATCGGTATGTCACCTTTAAACTGAGAGTATACAGAGGCTGTGTTAAAACACCTACCACAGTGCCTTGCCATGGCCAATTTTAGCAATGGAAACTTGAGGGACACCAACTTCAAAATGTAATAACTTTATCAAATTTTGGAATTTCTTCATACAATGAGCAGCTATTTTTTCTTCTACATATGTTCTATCTGCACAGTGTTGTCTTGGAAAGATTTTGAAATATTTATAGGAAAAAAAATCAATCATTAGATTTTACTTCATTTTTAATTAAATATTAAACTTAAATTTAAATTTTTGAGAAAAAAAAAAATCTAAAACTGTAAAATTTTGCATTTTAGATATGATAAGTGGAGGCTTAGTAAAGATATGGTGACTGAATTCATGATACATTATTAGAAATGTGTCAGAGGGATGGTGAAAGTCACAAAATTGGGGCCATTTGCAACAAATGTTTACACACTAATTTCAGGGAAAATTAGACATGATAGGCCTCATATTCAATTTTGACCTGCTGTATTTACTTAATCTACTTCATTTACTGTATTAGACATGTAGCCACTTTGTAAAAGGCAAAACAGTCCATATAAATGCATATTAAATGAATATGCCCTACAGATATTACTTAGGTATACACCATAATATTTTTTTTGTTGACGACAACTTTGAAAATGAAGATTTTGTCACAAAATGCTGATATAATCCTACCAAGAGGTACTTGCACCATATTTTTCAGTTTCCAGTGATAACTGTTAACAAGTGTAGTCATGTGCCAGTGTCTGGGATACCTCAGTGTAGTATTTCTTGATTGGAAGGATGTTTGTAGTAATGACCACTGAATATGCATTATGGATTATTCTGCCATATGTATTACAAGCCAAATGTTAACCTTTTTGGCACATTTTCTGCAATAAACTTGACAAGTATACCAGCATCTGATTACTGAACACAATAAATACATTCAGACAGCATAGAATATTAGCCTATTAGATTTTCTAAGGATAAAAGACCATTTTTGAAAAATGACTGAAGTGTGTAATTTACATAAATGTAGGTGAAATGTATTATTAGAGTACTTAATCTTGTTAAAAACTGTATACTATTTATTTAAAGTGTTTAATTACATTTAGTAGTGATATATTCATTATATTTAGATCTTCTGTCCAATTGCAATAATTGAGAAACTCATTAAAATTCAATATGTAAAAAAAATTAAAATCTCAATATTGACTAACAAAATCCAACTTTTGCTCTTTTTTACCAAATTATTAGCTCAAAACTGTTAAAAAATATTGCAACAACCTGTAGTAACATCAGAGGTCATCTTATGCTATTTTGGAGGATACTGAAATTTAAAAGTTGAAAATTTTAATTTTAATTTTTAATAAATTCAAAAAAAATGTTTTTTAATTTAATAAAATATTTAGAAAATAAATAAATTAGTTTTCATATTCCTTGTGGTATGCACAATCAGTCTGTGTAATTTCACCTCTCTGGTTATAATACTTTCATCAGAATCAAGCATTAACCGGTGTAATGTGTGAACTATATCAGGCCTCAGACCACAATTAATTTCGCTATATGTTTCTATATAGCCTTAGTGGCTATAACATTTTTATTAATATCAGCAGGCCCGTGAAGTTTTGTATGTACCTTTGCCTGCATGGGGGACACATACCCTGAAAAGGACAACCCCTGTTGTCCAGCTCTTTCTCCCAGCATATTGGTTTAAACAGACACACCCTCTAAACCAGGCCGGAGTACACCCATTTTACACAAAAAGCACTACTTTTGCATGGGCCGGAATTACCACAAACAAGTCTTCAATGTCAACAAGTTACACATGTTTACAAACTACATGCTATCCCCTGTCACTTCAGTCAAACAGTTGCCACTTCATAGCTGTCTGCCATGAAATAATCACAGTCAAACAGCAGACTACTTGCGCGGTGAAACTTCCGGATTTTGGACAACCAAATGGGAAGATAACTGTAATCTGAGGCCTATCAGTCCATTTTTTCCCCTAAAAACTGGCCCACACTAATGCATTCCAATGATATACATATTAAAGCAATGCTCGGTAAGTATCGGTATGTCACCTTTAAACTGAGAGTATACAGAGGCTGTGTTAAAACACCTACCACAGTGCCTTGCCATGGCCAATTTTAGCAATGGAAGCTTGAGGGACACCAACTTCAAAATGTAATAACTTTATCAAATTTTGGAATTTCTTCATACAATGAGCAGCTATTTTTTCTTCTACATATGTTCTATCTGCACAGTGTTGTCTTGGAAAGATTTTGAAATATTATAGGAAAAAAAAAATCAATCATTAGATTTTACTTCATTTTTAATTAAATATTAAACTTAAATTTAAATTTTTGAGAAACAAAAAAATCTAAAACTGTAAAATTTTGCATTTTAGATATGATAAGTGGAGGCTTAGTAAAGATATGGTGACTGAATTCATGATACATTATTAGAAATGTGTCAGAGGGATGGTGAAAGTCACAAAATTGGGGCCATTTGCAACAAATGTTTACACACTAATTTCAGGGAAAATTAGACATGATAGGCCTCATATTCAATTTGACCTGCTGTATTTACTTAATCTACTTCATTTACTGTATTAGACATGTAGCCACTTTGTAAAAGGCAAAACAGTCCATATAAATGCATATTAAATGAATATGCCCTACAGATATTACTTAGGTATACACCATAATATATTTTTTTGTTGACGACAACTTTGAAAATGAAGATTTTGTCACAAAATGCTGATATAAATCCTACCAAGAGGTACTTGCACCATATTTTTCAGTTTCCAGTGATAACTGTTAACAAGTGTAGTCATGTGCCAGTGTCTGGGATACCTCAGTGTAGTATTTCTTGATTGGAAGGATGTTTGTAGTAATGACCACTGAATATGCATTATGGATTATTCTGCCATATGTATTACAAGCCAAATGTTAACCTTTTTGGCACATTTTCTGCAATAAACTTGACAAGTATACCAGCAATAAAAGACCATTTTTGAAAATGACTGAAGTGTGTAATTTACATAAATGTAGGTGAAATGTATTATTAGAGTACTTAATCTTGTTAAAAACTGTATACTATTTATTTAAAGTGTTTAATTACATTTAGTAGTGATATATTCATTATATTTAGATCTTCTGTCCAATTGCAATAATTGAGAAACTCATTAAAATTCAATATGTAAAAAAAAATTAAAATCTCAATATTGACTAACAAAATCCAACTTTTGCTCTTTTTTACCAAATTATTAGCTCAAAACTGTTAAAAAATATTGCAACAACCTGTAGTAACATCAGAGGTCATCTTATGCTATTTTGGAGGATACTGAAATTTAAAAGTTGAAAATTTTAATTTTAATTTTTAATAAATTCAAAAAAAATGTTTTTTAATTTAATAAAATATTTAGAAAATAAATAAATTAGTTTTCATATTCCTTGTGGTATGCACAATCAGTCTGTGTAATTTCACCTCTCTGGTTATAATACTTTCATCAGAATCAAGCATTTAACCGGTGTAATGTGTGAACTATATCAGGCCTCAGACCACAATTAATTTCGCTATATGTTTCTATATAGCCTTAGTGGCTATATCATTTTTTATTATATCAGCAAGCAGGCCGTTGAAGTTTGTATGTACCTTTGCCTCATGGGGGGACACATACCTGAAAAGGACAACCCCCCTGTTGTCCAGCTCTTTCTCCCAGCATATTGGTTTAAACAGACACTACCCTCTAAACCAGGCCGGAGTACACCCATTTTACACAAAAAGCACTACTTTTGCATGGGCCGGAAATTACCACAAACAAGTCTTCATGTCACAGTTACACATGTTTACAAACTACATGCTATCCCCTGTCACTTCAGTCAAACTACTTTGCGCGGTGAAACTGTCGGATTTATGGGACAACCAATGTGAATATAACTGTAACTGAGCCTTCAGTACCCTTTTTTTTTTCCC
>NW_024532335.1:0-9287 GCF_016097555.1 Gigantopelta aegis
CGGTGAAACTTCGGATTTTGGACAACCAAATGGAAGATAACTGTAATCTGAGGCCTATCAGTCCATTTTTTCCCCTAAACACTGGCCCACACTAATGCATTCCAATGATATACATTTAAAGCAATGCTCGGTAAGTACTCGTATGTTCACCTTTAACTGAGAGTATTACAGAGGCTGTGTTAAAACACCTACCAACAGTGCCTTGCCATGGCCAATTTTAGCATGGAAACTGAGGGACACCAACTTCAAAATGTAATAACTTTATCAAATTTTGGAATTTCTTCATACAATGAGCAGCTATTTTTCTTCTACTACTATGTTCTATCTGCACAGTGTTGTTCTCTGGAAAGATTTGGCAGAAATATTTAAAGGAAAAAAAATCAATCGTTTAATCATTAGATTTTACTTCATTTTTAATTAAATATTAAACTTAAATTTAAATTTTTGAAAAACAAAAAAATCTAAAACTGTAAAATTTTGCATTTTAGATATGATAAGTGGAGGCTTAGTAAAGATATGGTGACTGAATTCATGATACATTATTAGAAATGTGTCAGAGGGATGGTGAAAGTCACAAATTGGGGCCATTTTGCAACAAATGTTTACACACTAATTTCAGGGAAAATTAGACATGATAGGCCTCATATTCAATTTTTGACCTGCTGTATTTACTTAATCTACTTCATTTACTGTATTAGACATGTAGCCACTTTGTAAAAGGCAAAACAGTCCATATAAATGCATATTAATATGAATATGCCCTACAGATATTACTTAGGTATACACCATAATATTTTTTTTGTTGACGACAACTTTGAAAATGAAGATTTTGTCACAAAATGCTGATATAAATCCTACCAAGAGGTACTTGCACCATATTTTTCAGTTTCCAGTGATAACTGTTAACAAGTGTAGTCATGTGCCAGTGTCTGGGATACCTCAGTGTAGTATTTCTTGATTGGAAGGATGTTTGTAGTAATGACCACTGAATATGCATTATGGATTATTCTGCCATATGTATTACAAGCCAAATGTTAACCTTTTTGGCACATTTTCTGCAATAAACTTGACAAGTATACCAGCATCTGATTACTGAACACAATAAATACATTCAGACAGCATAGAATATTAGCCTATTAGATTTTCTAAGGATAAAAGACCATTTTTGAAAAATGACTGAAATGTGTAATTTACATAAATGTAGGTGAAATGTATTATTAGAGTACTTAATCTTGTTAAAAACTGTATACTATTTATTTAAAGTGTTTAATTACATTTAGTAGTGATATATTCATTATATTTAGATCTTCTGTCCAATTGCAATAATTGAGAAACTCATTAAAATTCAATATGTAAAAAAAATCAAAATCTCAATATTGACTAACAAAATCCAACTTTTGCTCTTTTTTACCAAATTATTAGCTCAAAACTGTTAAAAAATATTGCAACAACCTGTAGTAACATCAGAGGTCATTTTATGCTATTTTGGAGGATATTGAAATTTAAAAGTTGAAACTTTTAATTTTAATTTTTAATAAATTCAAAACAAAATGTTTTTTAATTTAATAAAATATTTAGAAAATAAATAAATTAGTTTTCATATTCCTTGTGGTATGCACAATCAGTCTGTGTAATTTCACCTCTCTGGTTATAATACTTTCATCAGAATCAAGCATTTAACCGGTGTAATGTGTGAACTATATCAGGCCTCAGACCACAATTAATTTCGCTATATGTTTCTATATAGCCTTAGTGGCTATAACATTTTTATTAATATCAGCAGGCCCGTGAAGTTTTGTATGTACCTTTGCCTGCATGGGGGACACACACCCTGAAAAGGACAACCCCTGTTGTCCAGCTCTTTCTCCCAGCATATTGGTTTTAAACAGACACACCCTCTAAACCAGGCCGGAGTACACCCATTTTACACAAAAAGCACTACTTTTGCATGGGCCGGAATTACCACAAACAAGTCTTCAATGTCAACAAGTTACACATGTTTACAAACTACATGCTATCCCCTGTCACTTCAGTCAAACAGTTGCCACTTCATAGCTGTCTGCCATGAAATAATCACAGTCAAACAGCAGACTACTTGCGCGGTGAAACTTCCGGATTTTGGACAACCAAATGGGAAGATAACTGTAATCTGAGGCCTATCAGTCCATTTTTTTCCCCTAAAAACTGGCCCACACTAATGCATTCCAATGATATACATATTAAAGCAATGCTCGGTAAGTATCGGTATGTCACCTTTAAACTGAGAGTATACAGAGGCTGTGTTAAAACACCTACCACAGTGCCTTGCCATGGCCAATTTTAGCAATGGAAACTTGAGGGACACCAACTTCAAAATGTAATAACTTTATCAAATTTTGGAATTTCTTCATACAATGAGCAGCTATTTTTTCTTCTACATATGTTCTATCTGCACAGTGTTGTCTTGGAAAGATTTTGAAATATTTAAAGGAAAAAAAATCAATCATTAGATTTTACTTCATTTTTAATTAAATATTAAACTTAAATTTAAATTTTTGAAAAACAAAAAAATCTAAAACTGTAAAATTTTGCATTTTAGATATGATAAGTGGAGGCTTAGTAAAGATATGGTGACTGAATTCATGATACATTATTAGAAATGTGTCAGAGGGATGGTGAAAGTCACAAAATTGGGGCCATTTGCAACAAATGTTTACACACTAATTTCAGGGAAAATTAGACATGATAGGCCTCATATTCAATTTTGACCTGCTGTATTTACTTAATCTACTTCATTTACTGTATTAGACATGTAGCCACTTTGTAAAAGGCAAAACAGTCCATATAAATGCATATTAATATGAATATGCCCTACAGATATTACTTAGGTATACACCATAATATTTTTTTTGTTGACGACAACTTTGAAAATGAAGATTTTGTCACAAAATGCTGATATAAATCCTACCAAGAGGTACTTGCACCATATTTTTCAGTTTCCAGTGATAACTGTTAACAAGTGTAGTCATGTGCCAGTGTCTGGGATACCTCAGTGTAGTATTTCTTGATTGGAAGGATGTTTGTAGTAATGACCACTGAATATGCATTATGGATTATTCTGCCATATGTATTACAAGCCAAATGTTAACCTTTTTGGCACATTTTCTGCAATAAACTTGACAAGTATACCAGCATCTGATTACTGAACACAATAAATACATTCAGACAGCATAGAATATTAGCCTATTAGATTTTCTAAGGATAAAAGACCATTTTTGAAAAATGACTGAAATGTGTAATTTACATAAATGTAGGTGAAATGTATTATTAGAGTACTTAATCTTGTTAAAAACTGTATACTATTTATTTAAAGTGTTTAATTACATTTAGTAGTGATATATTCATTATATTTAGATCTTCTGTCCAATTGCAATAATTGAGAAACTCATTAAAATTCAATATGTAAAAAAAATCAAAATCTCAATATTGACTAACAAAATCCAACTTTTGCTCTTTTTTACCAAATTATTAGCTCAAAACTGTTAAAAAATATTGCAACAACCTGTAGTAACATCAGAGGTCATTTTATGCTATTTTGGAGGATATTGAAATTTAAAAGTTGAAACTTTTAATTTTAATTTTTAATAAATTCAAAAAAAATGTTTTTTAATTTAATAAAATATTTAGAAAATAAATAAATTAGTTTTCATATTCCTTGTGGTATGCACAATCAGTCTGTGTAATTTCACCTCTCTGGTTATAATACTTTCATCAGAATCAAGCATTTAACCGGTGTAATGTGTGAACTATATCAGGCCTCAGACCACAATTAATTTCGCTATATGTTTCTATATAGCCTTAGTGGCTATACATTTTTTTATTAATATCAGCAGGCCCGTGAAGTTTTGTATGTACCTTTGCCTGCATGGGGGACACACACCCTGAAAAGGACAACCCCTGTTGTCCAGCTCTTTCTCCCAGCATATTGGTTTAAACAGACACACCCTCTAAACCAGGCCGGAGTACACCCATTTTACACAAAAAGCACTACTTTTGCATGGGCCGGAATTACCACAAACAAGTCTTCAATGTCAACAAGTTACACATGTTTACAAACTACATGCTATCCCCTGTCACTTCAGTCAAACAGTTGCCACTTCATAGCTGTCTGCCATGAAATAATCACAGTCAAACAGCAGACTACTTGCGCGGTGAAACTTCCGGATTTTGGACAACCAAATGGGAAGATAACTGTAATCTGAGGCCTATCAGTCCATTTTTTCCCCTAAAAACTGGCCCACACTAATGCATTCCAATGATATACATATTAAAGCAATGCTCGGTAAGTATCGGTATGTCACCTTTAAACTGAGAGTATACAGAGGCTGTGTTAAAACACCTACCACAGTGCCTTGCCATGGCCAATTTTAGCAATGGAAACTTGAGGGACACCAACTTCAAAATGTAATAACTTTATCAAATTTTGGAATTTCTTCATACAATGAGCAGCTATTTTTTCTTCTACATATGTTCTATCTGCACAGTGTTGTCTTGGAAAGATTTTGAAATATTTAAAGGAAAAAAAATCAATCATTAGATTTTACTTCATTTTTAATTAAATATTAAACTTAAATTTAAATTTTTGAAAAACAAAAAAATCTAAAACTGTAAAATTTTGCATTTTAGATATGATAAGTGGAGGCTTAGTAAAGATATGGTGACTGAATTCATGATACATTATTAGAAATGTGTCAGAGGGATGGTGAAAGTCACAAAATTGGGGCCATTTGCAACAAATGTTTACACACTAATTTCAGGGAAAATTAGACATGATAGGCCTCATATTCAATTTTGACCTGCTGTATTTACTTAATCTACTTCATTTACTGTATTAGACATGTAGCCACTTTGTAAAAGGCAAAACAGTCCATATAAATGCATATTAATATGAATATGCCCTACAGATATTACTTAGGTATACACCATAATATTTTTTTGTTGACGACAACTTTGAAAATGAAGATTTTGTCACAAAATGCTGATATAAATCCTACCAAGAGGTACTTGCACCATATTTTTCAGTTTCCAGTGATAACTGTTAACAAGTGTAGTCATGTGCCAGTGTCTGGGATACCTCAGTGTAGTATTTCTTGATTGGAAGGATGTTTGTAGTAATGACCACTGAATATGCATTATGGATTATTCTGCCATATGTATTACAAGCCAAATGTTAACCTTTTTGGCACATTTTCTGCAATAAACTTGACAAGTATACCAGCATCTGATTACTGAACACAATAAATACATTCAGACAGCATAGAATATTAGCCTATTAGATTTTCTAAGGATAAAAGACCATTTTTGAAAAATGACTGAAATGTGTAATTTACATAAATGTAGGTGAAATGTATTATTAGAGTACTTAATCTTGTTAAAAACTGTATACTATTTATTTAAAGTGTTTAATTACATTTAGTAGTGATATATTCATTATATTTAGATCTTCTGTCCAATTGCAATAATTGAGAAACTCATTAAAATTCAATATGTAAAAAAAATCAAAATCTCAATATTGACTAACAAAATCCAACTTTTGCTCTTTTTTACCAAATTATTAGCTCAAAACTGTTAAAAAAATATTGCAACAACCTGTAGTAACATCAGAGGTCATTTTATGCTATTTTGGAGGATATTGAAATTTAAAAGTTGAAACTTTTAATTTTAATTTTTAATAAATTCAAAAAAAAATGTTTTTTAATTTAATAAAATATTTAGAAAATAAATAAATTAGTTTTCATATTCCTTGTGGTATGCACAATCAGTCTGTGTAATTTCACCTCTCTGGTTATAATACTTTCATCAGAATCAAGCATTTAACCGGTGTAATGTGTGAACTATATCAGGCCTCAGACCACAATTAATTTCGCTATATGTTTCTATATAGCCTTAGTGGCTATAACATTTTTATTAATATCAGCAGGCCCGTGAAGTTTTGTATGTACCTTTGCCTGCATGGGGGACACACACCCTGAAAAGGACAACCCCTGTTGTCCAGCTCTTTCTCCCAGCATATTGGTTTAAACAGACACACCCTCTAAACCAGGCCGGAGTACACCCATTTTACACAAAAAGCACTACTTTTGCATGGGCCGGAATTACCACAAACAAGTCTTCAATGTCAACAAGTTACACATGTTTACAAACTACATGCTATCCCCTGTCACTTCAGTCAAACAGTTGCCACTTCATAGCTGTCTGCCATGAAATAATCACAGTCAAACAGCAGACTACTTGCGCGGTGAAACTTCCGGATTTTGGACAACCAAATGGGAAGATAACTGTAATCTGAGGCCTATCAGTCCCATTTTTTCCCCTAAAAACTGGCCCACACTAATGCATTCCAATGATATACATATTAAAGCAATGCTCGGTAAGTATCGGTATGTCACCTTTAAACTGAGAGTATACAGAGGCTGTGTTAAAACACCTACCACAGTGCCTTGCCATGGCCAATTTTAGCAATGGAAACTTGAGGGACACCAACTTCAAAATGTAATAACTTTATCAAATTTTGGAATTTCTTCATACAATGAGCAGCTATTTTTTCTTCTACATATGTTCTATCTGCACAGTGTTGTCTTGGAAAGATTTTGAAATATTTAAAGGAAAAAAAATCAATCATTAGATTTTACTTCATTTTTAATTAAATATTAAACTTAAATTTAAATTTTTGAAAAACAAAAAAATCTAAAACTGTAAAATTTTGCATTTTAGATATGATAAGTGGAGGCTTAGTAAAGATATGGTGACTGAATTCATGATACATTATTAGAAATGTGTCAGAGGGATGGTGAAAGTCACAAAATTGGGGCCATTTGCAACAAATGTTTACACACTAATTTCAGGGAAAATTAGACATGATAGGCCTCATATTCAATTTTGACCTGCTGTATTTACTTAATCTACTTCATTTACTGTATTAGACATGTAGCCACTTTGTAAAAGGCAAAACAGTCCATATAAATGCATATTAATATGAATATGCCCTACAGATATTACTTAGGTATACACCATAATATTTTTTTTGTTGACGACAACTTTGAAAATGAAGATTTTGTCACAAAATGCTGATATAAATCCTACCAAGAGGTACTTGCACCATATTTTTCAGTTTCCAGTGATAACTGTTAACAAGTGTAGTCATGTGCCAGTGTCTGGGATACCTCAGTGTAGTATTTCTTGATTGGAAGGATGTTTGTAGTAATGACCACTGAATATGCATTATGGATTATTCTGCCATATGTATTACAAGCCAAATGTTAACCTTTTTGGCACATTTTCTGCAATAAACTTGACAAGTATACCAGCATCTGATTACTGAACACAATAAATACATTCAGACAGCATAGAATATTAGCCTATTAGATTTTCTAAGGATAAAAGACCATTTTTGAAAAATGACTGAAATGTGTAATTTACATAAATGTAGGTGAAATGTATTATTAGAGTACTTAATCTTGTTAAAAAACTGTATACTATTTATTTAAAGTGTTTAATTACATTTAGTAGTGATATATTCATTATATTTAGATCTTCTGTCCAATTGCAATAATTGAGAAACTCATTAAAATTCAATATGTAAAAAAAATCAAAATCTCAATATTGACTAACAAAATCCAACTTTTGCTCTTTTTTACCAAATTATTAGCTCAAAACTGTTAAAAAATATTGCAACAACCTGTAGTAACATCAGAGGTCATTTTATGCTATTTTGGAGGATATTGAAATTTAAAAGTTGAAACTTTTAATTTTAATTTTTAATAAATTCAAAAAAAATGTTTTTTTAATTTAATAAAATATTTAGAAAATAAATAAATTAGTTTTCATATTCCTTGTGGTATGCACAATCAGTCTGTGTAATTTCACCTCTCTGGTTATAATACTTTCATCAGAATCAAGCATTTAACCGGTGTAATGTGTGAACTATATCAGGCCTCAGACCACAATTAATTTCGCTATATGTTTCTATATAGCCTTAGTGGCTATAACATTTTTATTAATATCAGCAGGCCCGTGAAGTTTTGTATGTACCTTTGCCTGCATGGGGGACACACACCCTGAAAAGGACAACCCCTGTTGTCCAGCTCTTTCTCCCAGCATATTGGTTTAAACAGACACACCCTCTAAACAGGCCGGAGTACACCCATTTTACACAAAAAGCACTACTTTTGCATGGGCCGGAATTACCACAAACAAGTCTTCAATGTCAAACAAGTTACACATGTTTACAAACTACATGCTATCCCCTGTCACTTCAGTCAAACAGTTGCCACTTCATAGCTGTCTGCCATGAAATAATCACAGTCAAACAGCAGACTACTTGCGCGGTGAAACTTCCGGATTTTGGACAACCAAATGGGAAGATAACTGTAATCTGAGGCTATATCAGTCCATTTTTTTCCCCTAAAAACTGGCCCACACTAATGCATTCCAATGATATACATATTAAAGCAATGCTCGGTAAGTATCGGTATGTCACCTTTAAACTGAGAGTATACAGAGGCTGTGTTAAAACACCTACCACAGTGCCTTGCCATGGCCAATTTTAGCAATGGAAACTTGAGGGACACCAACTTCAAAATGTAATAACTTTATCAAATTTTGGAATTTCTTCATACAATGAGCAGCTATTTTTTCTTCTACATATGTTCTATCTGCACAGTGTTGTCTTGGAAAGATTTTGAAATATTTAAAGGAAAAAAAAATCAATCATTAGATTTTACTTCATTTTTAATTAAATATTAAACTTAAATTTAAATTTTTGAAAAACAAAAAATCTAAAACTGTAAATTTGCATTTTAGATATGATAATGGAGGCTTGTAAGATATGGTGACTGAATTCATGATACATTATTAGAAATGTGTCAGAGGGTGGTGAAAGTCACAAAATTGGGCCATTTGCAACAAATGTTTACACACTAATTTCAGGGAAAATTAGACATGATAGGCCTCATATTCAATTTTGACCTGCTGTATTTACTTAATCTACTTCATTTACTGTATTAGACATGTAGCCACTTTGTAAAAGGCAAAACAGTCCATATAAATGCATATTAATATGAATATGCCCTACAGATATTACTTAGGTATACACCATAATATTTTTTTTGTTGACGACAACTTTGAAAATGAAGATTTTGTCACAAAATGCTGATATAAATCCTACCAAGAGGTACTTGCACCATATTTTTCAGTTTCCAGTGATAACTGTTAACAAGTGTAGTCCTGTGCCAGTGTCTGGGATACCT
>NW_024532336.1:0-4096 GCF_016097555.1 Gigantopelta aegis
CGCAAGTCGGTTAAGCGGTTTGGTACAAACGGATGCCCAAAGATCGACGGGGCTGGGAGGCTGGTGGTTCGTAATCCAGTGAATGAAAGGTCAAAAGTTTATATTTTAAATGATTGTTTGTAATGTACATGTCCCATATCTAATGGTGAATAGGAAGCTCCAAATGAAGGTAGGAGTAGTGGATAGAACAAGCTCCCTCTCCACCCAAAAAATCAAAATCAAAAAATCAAAATAAAATAAAAAATTTAAATATTCTTTCTTTCTTTGTATCCCCGACCAATAAAAAGCCTAGTCCCTTTTTTCTATATAAAACCCCACCAAAAAATCTTAGTCTTTTGTGTATAATTTGCACACTTAAAACGTACGAAGGCTAGGGAGATTAATCACTGTTTTATTGTGGAACTTGTTACATGTCGACTCTCAAAAAGTAAGGGTCGTAGAAACAGGGGAACTGGATTAAAGAGAGGTTTATTGTGTCATACCAACCCTTTAAACGTAGGAAGGCTGGGGAGAAAATGCATCGAGGCTAACAACTGTTTAATTGTGTTAATTTATTATATCCCGCCCATTAATAAAAAAAAAGGCTGGGGAAAGTGAAGGATCCTGGGTTCATTACTATTTTATTGTGTTAATTTGCATACGTTCTGCCTTTAAAAACGCATGAAAAAGGCCCTGAGGGAGAAACATTGATCACGGATAATGACTGTTTTATTGTCTTAATTTATTATATGTACCGCCCTTTCAAAGCGAAAGAAAGGCTGAGAAGAGACAATTATCTGGTTTATTAACGATTTTATTGTGTAAATTTGATATGCTCTGCCCTTTTAAACGTAAGGAAGGCTGAGGAAAGACAAGGGTTAGTTACGATAGTTTTATTGTGCAATTCATAGAGTCTCGACCAAAAAATCGTAACAAGTCTTGACAGGAACAGGTTTCTGCGTTAGTTACTGTTTTAATGTGCGGGTTTGTTGCGTCCTGTCCTTTAAAACGTGAAAGAAGCCTGGGGGAGATTTCAAAAACTGGATTAAAGAGACTTTTGTTCTCGTTATTAAGACGTAAGGAGGCTGGGGAGAGAGATGTAATCGTGGTATAATGTATATTGAGTAATGTGTTATGTTTGGCCCTTTCAAGCGATAGAAAGGCTTGGGGAGAGATAAACATTCTGGTATTATAAACTATTTTATTGTGTAATTTGCTAGTCTGTCTATGCAAAACGTAAGAAGGAAAGACAAGGGAGGGGGGTTAGTTACGGTTTTATTGTGCAATTCATTCCGACTCGACTATACAACCACGTGGGGAAACAAAGGCTTGGGAGAATAACAGGTTTCAGCGTTAGTTCCTGTTTTAACGTGCAATGTGTTGCGTCCTGTCCCCTAAAACCTGAAAGAAGAAACTGGGGAGAGATGGTCGAAGGGAACTGGATTAAAGAGGGAATTTGTTATTCCGTTGTATTTCATTGTGCACCTTCACATACAACGTTCCATCATCCGAGAATGAACGGACTACTCACTAATTGGACTGTCTCAAAAGCAACATCTCGCTGTAGGACAGTTCGTTTAGACGGTTGGGTTACAAACGATGCAACCATCGAGCTGGAGGCTGCTGGTTTTCGTATCCAGTGAAAGGTAAAAGTATATCTAAATGATTGTTTGTAATGTAATTCACATATGTAATGTGATGTGTAGGAAGCTCCGAATGAAGGTATGAGTAGTGGATAGAACACCCCCTCGCCCCCAAAAAATAAAATCAAAAATCAAAAATATTAAATATGAGGTGAATATTCGTTTCTCTTCTCTTGGAAACCCCCTCATCCGCAAGAAATAAATCAAAAAGAACACCGGCCCTCTGTTTCTATTAAAAACCCAGCACCAGGAAAAACATTAGAACGAATGAAAGGCTAGGGAAAGTCCTGGTGGTCAACCCAATCACCATTCATTGTTTGGCGGTAGAACTATCTTGTCGAATAAAACGCATAAAGGGGGAAGGGAAATCGGGGGAAGGGACCTGGGGGAATTGTGGATGTAAAAAACCTGTAATAGAGAGTTATTGTGGTTTTAATTTGCCAATCCCGAAAAAAAAAAAAACATCAGAGGAAGGCTGGAGAAAGAAGTGCATGCATTATGATGGCAAAACTGGAAAAATCGGCTATTTAATTGGTGTAATTTTGCCCGAACCCGCCCATGCTCCAAGGGGGCCAGAGAAACCGGGCCTGTGACGGGGGGAACAATTTTATTCTGGGTTTTCATTAAAACTATTTCAGTTCGTCAGTTACTGGAAATATTCAGTAACCCCAAGTGTTTTTAGTTAAAAAAAAACAAAAATCAAATAATTTATGTGTCCCTGAGCTGGCAATTGGGGCACGTTGGTGGGCACGGTTCTCAAATGTACCGAGTTTTGTCTATCTAAACCAGGTCCCCATCATGTCCGAAAAAAACAAAAAAACAAAGGGGGAACTTTTACGGGTTCTATGTGGGGGACCGTCTCAAAAAAAGGCAATCTTTCTCGCGGTTGTAAGGCGGCCAGGTCGGGTTTAAAAGCGGGGGTTGGGGTACATTTCATGCACTAGAACTGGCCCTGCTACGTCCATGTCAAAACCGTAATATGTTGTTGCTAATGGGAAACTGCTCTGACATCGGTTCACAAACCCCAACCAATACCAGTAAAGTGACTGGAACTGGCCCTGCGGCTGTCCACCCACAACACCGTACCCAGTTGGCATGCTTGAAAAAGATGATAAAAATCAAAATAAAATAAAAACTATAATATTCTTCTTTCCTTTGTTTTCGCTCTTTGTATTAAGCCTAGTCCCTTTTTGTATATAAAACCCCACACTTAGTTTACGTACTCAGATTTGCACACGCGACGTAGAAGGACTATGGCGAATCACTGTTTTATTGTGGAACTTGTTACAATTCACGACCATTCAAAAGTAAGGCTCGCTTAGAAACAGGGAACTGGGATTAAAGAGAGGTTTTATTGTGTCATACCCAACCCTTAAAACGTAGTGAAGGCTGGGGAGATAATGGCATCGAGGACTAACGTACTGTTTTATTGTGTAATTTAATTATATCCCGCTCATTCAAGCGAAAAAAAGGCTGGGGTAAAGTGAACCGATCTGCAGTTATGACGATTTTATTGTGTAATTTGCTACGTTCTGCCTTTTAAAACCCAAGATCGCTGGCCAGTGAGATGGATAACTCGATACTGGCCCTGTCTGCTATCCACACCGTCAAGTCCCGTACCAGTTTAGGACGCTTGAAATGGTCCTGAGCGACAAGATATGGATACACCACTAACCCATTGTGTACTCAGTTACGTTCTAGGATTGAAAACTTAAAAAGCCCCCTGCCAGATGTCCATAACGTAACAAGACCCGTACCCAGCAGATTTCTGCGTTAGTTACAGTTTCAGTGCAATTGAACCGGGCCTGGCAGGGATCATACACCCAAACCCCATACTCAGTTAAAGACTGGTACTGGCCCCTGTGCTGTCAACAATCAACCAGCATTCACAGGTTACGCACTAGAACCGGACACCGCCTGCTGGCCAGCCCCAAACCCCGTAATCTGTTTTCGCTATATAACCGGCCCTGTCATCTATAATATACCCCAACACCCCACCCAGTTTCAGGACTGGAAAACCCCTCCTGCTGTCCACACCACAACCCCGTACCCAGTTGTCATGCCTGAAATGGCCCTGACTTCTGTCCACACCCCAAACCTTTACCCAGATTTCGCTCTAGAACCAGGCCTGGCAGCTATCATACACCCCAACCCCACACCCAGTTAAAGGACTGGAACTGGCCCTGCCTGCTGTCCACACCCCCAATCTCAGACCAAGTGAGAGCACTCGAACTGGCCCTGTCTGCTATCCACACCGCAATCCCGTACCTCGTTAGCACGTTGAACTGGCCCTGCCTGCTGTCGACGTCCCAACACCGTACCCTGTTTTCGCTCTTGAACAGGCCCTTGCAGCTGTGACACACCCCAACCCCATACTCAGTTAAAGGACTGGTACTGGCCCCGCCTGCTGTCCACACCCAATCACCATTCACAGTTTTCGCACTAGAACTGGCCCTGCCTGCTCTCCATGCCCG
>NW_024532337.1:5000-9307 GCF_016097555.1 Gigantopelta aegis
GGGACCTTGTTGTCTTCCCCTTTTTTACCACCCCGGGGGCGCGGTGCCCCACCCGATTCGTGTGGGCGAGGGGCACGTCGACGCGCCTGGTGGCGCTAAAAGGTTTTGCGTTTCGACGAGAGACGATCGGGGCACCCGCGGGGGCCGGGCGGTGGCGGGGCGAGGCGGTCTCCCGCCCGCCCGCCCGCACGCCCGCCCAGCGGTGCTTCGCGTGCGCGACCCGGGGAGGTCCCGGTAGGCACGCCGTCGTTCGTTCGCTGGTCGCGGTGCCCCCCCTAAGAGAATCGGGGTGCTGGGGGACCCGGTGACAAGACCGTGCAAGTGCGATTTGGCGGGCGGTACACGGGGCCCCGACAGTGCCTTCTCGAACCGATCGAGGGAGAAGATAAGTTACCTGCGATGTCCAGCGGTCGGGCAGGGGATCGAGAGAGCCGGGGAACGGGTGCCGGGCCGCGTGTTCACGACCCGACAACCCGCCCAGGCCACCGACGGCTGCAGTGCTGGCGCTGAGTTGCCAATGGGGGGGGGAGAGGGAGGGGAGCGAGCGGACGTGCACGCCGAACACACGGCGTTGGGTCCCACGGACCGTCCGAGCTTCGACCGACTAGCTCGCTCCACATAGTATGGCAGTAGTAACCGACCTTGCCAGACCCTCGATTTCAAAGGTCGTCATTTCGACCGGTTTTGGGTGTGCCGCCGACGAACGGAGCGAGGTAGGCGCCCGAAATTTTGCAGGCACGCTGTGCTCGGGTGTGCGCGTCCGTCGCTGCTTGCTGCGTCCCTGTCGTAGACGTTGCCGGGACGGCGTGACCGTTCTCGGCGTTCCTCCAGTGTAGAAAGAGCCACGAAAACGAGTGCGAACGGTGCGCCAGCGGGCAGCCGGCCAGCCACTTTCCCACCCCACCCAAACAAACACCACCCCCCCCCCCACCCAACCACCCACCCCCCACCACCCACCCCCCCACCCACACCCACCCACCCCCACGCCAAGCCACCCCACCCCACCCCACCCCCACTCGGCACGGCACGAAAAAGGACTTGATAAAATTAATAGTTTTAAAGTCTTTGTAAAGTTTTCTAATAAGATACTTGCTTAAATTTATTGTTGATGAAAAGCCTTACAAATGAACCAGTAGACAAGTGTGATGTGATATGGGTTATTTAAAATTGTTTAAAGAAATAATTTCCTTTAACAAAGTGTATGCCAATTATTTCTTTTTAAACCGTTTTAAATAAAAAATATAGGCATACTTGTTTTATTTTATTATGTGTGTGTGTGTGTGTGTGTGTGTGTGTGTGTGTGTGTGTGTGTGTGTGTGTGTGTGCGTGCGTGCGCGCTCGTTTGTAATGCTTTACTTGAAATATGGACCAGGACGCTTTAAAAAATACATGGATAAAGATTATTTAATTTCACGTTTAAAAGAGAGAGAGAGAGAGAGAGAGAGAGAGAGAGAGAGAGAGAAGAGAAGAGAAGAGAAGAGAGAGAGAGAGAGAGAGAGGCGAGAGGAGGAGAAGAGAGAGAGAGAGAGAGAGAGAGAGAGTGAAAGAAAGGAACAGTTTGCTATAGTTTTGAACTCGGTAAATCGTCAATTTTATGGGTGGGAAAGAGTACATGTATCTCCTCCATACAGGAGCTATGTAATATAGCGCTCCCGTGCTACAAGCGGTAGTTAAGCACGGTTTTGGCCATTCTTTTGCTATTCACGCTACGGCTAGTTCGCTTTGTTACTAATGTCCATTATGATAGACTTCTGCCTACCAGATGCGCGCGCATGCTGATACGTGACGTCACTTCCCTAAACACATGGCTTCTCCTATGGTGAATTCAAAAATCCCCACAGCTAAAAAAAAAAAAAAAAAAAAAATCCAAATCTTTGCCGATCCGAAAAAGAGTATATAATTCCAAATGGAAATTTGGTATTTAACAAAACCCCGCACGATTTCAAAAACAAAAATACAGTCAGTTCATGCCAACCAATTAGCAGTAACGCGCATTCACCGGCATTGTAGTATGACGTTTATCACAACACATAGTGTTTTCTAAGTTTGCGCGCCACTGCGATGCAATCTCTAAAACGAGGTCGGGTTTTTGAAACTAGGCATATCATGTACATGTCGGGACACAGGAACGAAGCATCAATTCGAAGCTACAACTGAGAATGTTCCACTTTCCAAAAACGAAACATGAGCATGATTGGCACTGTCAAATCTCACAAGCAAACACTTGTTGTCGCACCCACTTCAAGTTCACCCAAACACATGCCAAAACCACTCCCGTTGCCAACTTGCACAATTACAAGGCCAGTAAACAACAGAAAAAGTGCGGGAGGACATCCACCTGTTTCATCCATTTCCGGAAACATTGAAACCACTTTCTCCGTGTCAAAATCTTTCAACACGCATGGGAATTATCACGCACTCAAAATTTTATTAACTGTAATTTCAAACGTGACGTAATTGGGTAAAATCTGGACAGTAGTAGTAGTAGTAGTAGTAGTAGTCAGTAGTAGTAGTTTAGTAGTAGTTTAGTAGTAGTAGTAGTCGTAGTAGTAGTAGTAGTAGTAGTAGTAGTAGTTAGTAGTAGTAGTAGTAAGTAGTAGTAGGTAATTGTATTAATAATATAATAAAATAAACGCGAATAATAATAAAAAAAATGTGCGCCCATCCACAGTTCGTAGTTACAATATTCATACACCAACCGGCTTCACATATAAAATTATAGCATACCACAAATAGGTCGCTTCAAGACATTTGTATTACAGGTTAAAAAGTTATTAAATTTACTTACGTTTTATATATGTTTCTAGTGAACTTCAAAAATGTTTTCAGTTGGTATGACATCTTAATGCAAAAAAATTAATATGAATTGTATTAATGATCGTAACGTTGGCATTTCTCTCATTACGGCTATTGACGGGGGAACAGAAGGGAACAGAAAAAAAAACAAAACAAAAACCGAAACCACCATAGGGATTCGCTAATGTTGAGGTATGAATTTCGCAGTTAAGAACAAAATAGCACATGTGGAAAATAGAGTTCACTGTGTAGTTTAAAGAGCTTTAAATTAATGGAGACATGGTTATGTGTTGTATCAGGATGATTTATTTAATTTATTTGAGCGATTGTATTTATTTTATGTTTATTTACGAGTTTACCACTTTACTTTACTACTGACTTTTACGGTTTACTTTGATACACGGTACCATTTCACGTTTTTAGTTTAACGTTTGTTGAGTTGACAGGTGTCAGCGACATGAGTGGAACAAGCCGCGTGTTACACTTTAGCAGGTTGATCTTTAACTTTACTGTAACTACCGTTACTTTAAAACGTAACGTTTAACGTTAAGCGTTAACTTGTAACGTTAAATTACTTTAAAAACCTTAACTTTAAACTTTAACATCTTTTTTTTAGGTGTCCCATAACCGGCTCGTCGCTGCCAAAAAAAACGAATGAACGCACGAGCGCCTGCATGAACGAACGAAAACCCTGAAGAAGGTGGAGGGGACGAGTGCCCCATGACTGTAGCGGGACGAACATCTCCTTGTGCATATAGGCTAAAAGTGGTCGGGAGATCGGCAGTGAAGGAACGGACAACCACGATCGAGAACGATTCGACAGGGTCGGTCGTCTTCCAATGCAATTTGAACAATGCGTTACCATCGTCCTCAGGCTTCCTGGAAGATGTGTTCTTTTCTGTGTTTTTCACTCTTTGCTTTTACACTTTACTCCAACATTTTACAACCTCTTACAGCTTCTTATTATACAGTTTATCTTCTGTTACAAACTCTTAGTATAACTTTAGAGTATGCTCTGATGATCTTATACTAATCGGGGGTCCCCAATACCGGCTCGGCGCTGCCAAAACAAAAACAACAATAAAAAACGGAAAGATAAAAAAAACAAAAAAAAAAACAAAACACAAAAAACGACCTCGAGAGCACGACAGCCTGCGAACGAACGAAAAACCCTGACAGAATGGGGGGATGTGCCCCTCGTAGGCGGGGACAACATGTCCTTTTCAAAGGCTCTAAGTGTCGGGAGGATCGCATTGAGGGACGGGACAACCACCTGATCGAGAACTCGGTTTCGGTCTGGCCAATGATTCTTTGACATGAGTACACGTCCTCAGGCTTCATGAAGAGTGTTTCTTTCTGTTGTTTTCCACTCTTGCTTTACACTTTACTCCACTTCCCCACAACTCTTACAGCTCTTTTATATCTTATTAACTGTTTACAACTCTTGTACTCTATTTACGTTACAAAACTCTTTTGGTCTTTGTGTCTTTGTGTCTTTGTGGTCTTTTGTC
>NW_024532338.1:0-5939 GCF_016097555.1 Gigantopelta aegis
CCTGTAACGTGTTTTAATGCTTAGTGATTTTTTTTGTTAGTAGGTATATTGTGTAGTGGTTGCTAGTCGATAAAACTGTAGACGTTGTTAGTAAGATAGACTATAGAGGTTGCTAATAAGTAGGCTACATTGTAGAGGATGCTAGTAGATAGAGTGTATAGGTTGCTAGTGGTTATGAAAGTAATGCTCAGTCTAAAGGACTTTATGGCACTAATAAATAAACAGCTATTAACAGTTTAGTAAGTTTAGTATGCATTAACGCTCTAAGTCTTTAAGTTAAAGACTTTAGTAGGTTTAGACTATTGAGAGAAGTTTATCAAGTAAACTGCTCAGTCTAAAGGACTTTATGGCACTAACTAAATAAATCAGCTATTAACAGTTTAGTAAGTTAGTTGGCATTAACGCTCTAAAGTCTTTAAGTTAAAGACTTTAGAATGTTTAGACTACTTAGAGAAGTTTATAAAGTAAACTGCTCAGTCTAAAGGACTTTATGGCACTACTAAATAACAGCTATTAAACAGCTTAGTAAGTTAGTTTGCATTAACGCTCTAAAGTCTTTAAGTTAAAGACTTTAGAACGTTTAGACTATGAGAGAAGTTTATAAAGTAAACTGCTCAGTCTAAAGGACTTTATGGCACTAACTAAATAAACAGCTATTAACAGTTTAGTAAGTTACTTTGCATTAACACTCTAAAGTCTTTAAGTTAAATACCTTAGAAGGTTTAGGACTATTGAGAGAAGTTTATAAAGTAAACTGCTCAGTCTAAAGGACTTTATGGCACTAACTAAATAAAAGCTATTAACAGTTTAGTAAGTTAGTTTGCATTAACGCTCTAAGTCTTTAAGTCAAAGACTTTAGAGGGTTTAGACTATTGAGAGAAGTTTATAAAGTAAACTGCTCAGTCTAAAGGACTCTATGGCACTAAATAATGAACAGCTATTAACAATTTAGTAAGTTAGTTTGCATTACCGCTCTAAAGTCTTTAAATTAAAGACTTTAGAAGGTTTAGACAATTGAGAGAAGTTTATAAAGTAAACTGCTCAGTCTAAAGGACTTTATGGCACTAACTAAATAAACAGCTATTAACAGTTTAGTAAGTTAGTTGCATTAACGCTCTAAAGTCTTTAAGTTAAAGACTTTAGAAGGTTTAGACTATTGAGAGAAGTTTATAAAGTAAACTGCTCAGTCTAAAGGACTTATGGCACTAACTAAATAAAAAGCTATTAACAGTTTAGTAGTTAGTTTGCATTAACGCTCTAAAGTCTTTAAGTTAAAGACTTTAGAAGGTTAGACTATTGAGAGAAGTTTATAAAGTAAACTGCTCAGTCTAAAGGACTTTATGGCACTAACTAAATAAACAGCTATTAACAGTTTAGTAAATTAGTTTGCATTAACGCTCTAAAGTCTTTAAGTTAACGACTTTAGTAGGTTTAGAATATTGAGAGAAGTTTATAAAGTAACTGCTCAGTCTAAAGGACTTTATGGTAATAACTAAGTAAAAGCAATTAACAATTTAGGAAGTTAGTTTGCTTTAGCGCTCTAAAGTCTATAAATTAAAGACTTTATTTTTTTAGACTATTGAGAGAAGTTTATAAAAGTAAACTGCTCAGTCTAAAGGACTTATGGCACTAACTAAATAAACAGCCATTAACAGTTTAGTAATTTTGTTTGCTTTAACGCTCTAAAGTCTCTAAGTTAAAGACTATAGTAGGTTTAGACTATTGAGAGAAGTTTTATGAAGTAAACTGTTCAGTCTAAAGGACTTTATGGCACTAACTAAATAAACAGCTATTAACAGTTTAGTAAGTTAGTTTGCATTAACGCTCTAAAGTCTTTAAGATAAAGTCTTTAGTTGCTTTAGACTACTGAGAGAAGTTTATAAAGTAAACTACTCAGTCTAAAGGACTTTATGGCACTAACTAAATAAACAGCTATTAACAGTTTAGTAAGTTATTTTGCCTTAACGCTCTAAAGTCTTTAAATTAGAGACTTTAGTAGGTTTAGACTATTGAGAAAAGTTTATAAAGTAAACTGCTAAGTCTAAAGGACTTTATGGCACTAACTAAATAAACAGCTATTAACAGTTTAGTAAGTTAGTTTGCATTAATGCTCTCAGTCTTTAAGACTTAAAGACTTTTCAGTCTAAAGAACTTTATGGCACTCAGTCTAAATAAACAGCTATTAAACAGTTTAGTAAGTTAGTTTGCATTACGCTCTAAAGTTTTTAAGTTAAAGACTTTAGAAGGTTTAGACTATTTAGAGAAGTTTATAAAGTAAACTGCTCAGTCTAAAGGACTTTATGGCACTAACTAAATAAACAGCTATTAACAGTTTATTAAGTTTGTTTAAGTTAACGCTCTAAGGTCTTTAAGGTAAAGACTTTAGAAGGTTTAGACTATTGAGAGAAATTTATAAAGTAAACTGTCAGTCTAAAGGACTTTATGGCACTAACTAAATAAAAGCTATTAACCGTTTAGTAAGTTAGTTTGCATTAACGCTATAAAGTCTTTAAGTTAAAGACTTTAGAAGGTTTAGACTATTGAGAGAAGATTATAAAGTAAACTGCTCAGTCTGAAGGACTTTATGGCACTAACTAAATAAACAGCTATTAAAAGTTTAGTAAGTTAGTGTGCATTAACGCTCTAAAGTCTTTAAGTTAAGACTTTAGAAGGTTTAGACTATTGAGAGAAGTTTATAAAGTAAACTCTCAGTCTAAAGGATTTTATGGCACTAACTAAATAAACAGCTATTAACAGTTTAGTAAGTTAGTTTGCATTAACGCTCTAAAGTCTTTAAGTTAGAGACTTAGTAGGCTTAGACTGTTGAGAGAAAGTTATAATGTAAACTGCTCAGTCCAAAGGACTTTATGGCACGAACTGAATAAACAGCTATTAACAGTTTAGTAAGTTAGTTTGCATTAACGCTCTAAAGTCTTTAAGTTAAAGACTTTAGAATGTTTAGAATATTGAGAGAAGTTTATAAAGTAAACTGCTCAATCTAAAGGACTTCATGGCACTAACTACATAAACAGCTATTAACAGTTTAGTAAGTTAGTTTGCATTAACGCTCTAAAGTCTTTAAGTTAAAGACTTTAGTAGGTTTAGACCATTGAGAGAAGTTTATAAAGTAAACTGCTCAGTCTAAAGGACTTACTGGCCCTAACTAAATAAACAGCTATTAACAGTTTAGTAAGTTAGTTTGCATTAACGCACTAAAGTCTTTAATGTTAAAGACTTTAGAAGGTTTAGACTATTGAGAGATGTTTATAAAGTAAACTGCTCAGTCTAAAGGGCTTTTATGGCACTAATAAATAAATAGCTATTAACAGTTTAGTAAGTTAGTTTGCATTAACGCTCTGAAGTCTTTAAGTTAAAGACTTTAGAAGGTTTAGACTATTGAGAGAAGTTTATAAAGTAAACTGCTCAGTCTAAAGGACTTTATGGCACTAACTAAGTAAACAGCTATTAACAGTTTAGTAAGTTAGTTTGCATTAACGCTCTAAAGTCTTTAAATTAAGGACTTTAGTAGGTTTAGACTATTGAGAGAAGTGTATAAAGTAAACTGCTTAGTCTAAAGGACTTTATGGCAGTAACTAAATAAAAGAGCTATTAACAGTTTAGTAAGTTAGTTTGCATTAACTCTCTAAAGTCTTTAATTTGAAGACTTTAGAAGGTTTAGACTGTTGAGAGAAGTTTATAAAGTAAACTGCTCAGTCTAAAGGACTTCATGGCACTGACTAAATGAACAGCTATTAACAGTTTAGTTAGTTTGCATTAAACCTCTAAAGTTTTTAAGTTAAAGACTTTCGAATGTTTAGAGTATTGAGAGATGTTTATAGAGGAAACTGCTCAGTCCAAAGGACTTTATGGCACTAACTAAATAAACAGCTATTAACAGTTTAGTAAGTTAGTTGCATTAACGCTCTAAAGTCTTTAAGTTAAAGACTTAGAAAGTTTAGACTATTTAAAAATGTTTATAAAGTAAACTGCTCAGTCTAAAGGACTCTATGGCACTAGCTAAATAAACAGCTATTAACAGTTTAGTAAGTTAGTTTGCATAACGCTCTAAAGTCTTTAAGTTTAAGACTTTAGAAGGTTTAGACTATTAAGAGAAGTTTATAAAAGTAAACTGCTCAGTCTAAAGGACTTTATGGCACTAACTAAATAAACAGCTATTAGCAGTTTATAAGTTTGTTTAAGTTCACGGTCTAGGTCTTTAAGTTAAAGACTTTAGTAGGTTTAAACTATTGAGAGAAGTATATAAAGTAAACTGCTCAGTCTAAAGGGCTTTATGGCACTAACTAAATAAACAGTATTAGCAGTTTATTAAGTTTGTTTAAGTTAACGCTCTAAAGTCTTTAAGTTAAAGACTTTAGAAGGTTTAGACTATTGAGAGAAAATATATAAGTAAACTGCTCAGTCTAAAGGACTTTATGGCACTAACTATATAAGCAGCTATTGGCAGTTTTGTAAGTTAGTTTGCATTAATGCTCTAAAGTCTTTAACTTAAAGACTTTAGAAGGTTTAGACTATTGAGAGAAGTTTATAAAGTAAACTGCTCAGTCTAAAGGACTTTATGGACTAACTAAATAAACAGCTATTAACAGTTTAGTAAGTGAGTTTGCATTAACGCTCTACAGTCTTTAAGTTAAAGACTTTAGAAGGTTTTACACTATTGAGAGATTTTATAATGTAAACAGCTCAGTCCAAGGACTTTATGGCACTGAGTAAATAAACAGCTATTAACAGTTTAGTAAGTTAGTTTGCATTAACGCTCTAAAGTCTTTACGTTAAAGACTTTAGAAGGTTTAGACTATAAAAGAAGTTTATAAAGTAAACTGCTCAGTCTATAAGGACTTTATGGCACTAGCTAAAATAAAAGCTATTAACAGTTTAGTAAGTTTATTTGCATTAACGCTCTAAAGTCTTTAAGTTAAAGGTTAGACTATTGAGAGAATTATGACTTTAGAAGTTTTAGACTGTTTAGATAAGTTTATAAAGTAAAGCATTGATCAGTCTTTAGGTTTTAGACTATTTAGAGAAGTTTACTAAAGTAAACTGCTCTGTCTAAAGGAACACTACTAAAATAACAGTATTAGTAGTAAGTTAGTGTGCAATAACGCACAAAGTCTTTAAGATAAAGACTTTAGTAGGTTTAGACTACTGAGAGAATTTTATAAAGTAAACTGCTCAGTCTAAAGGACTTTATGGCACTAACTAAATAAACAGCTATTAAGAGAGTTTAGTAAGTTAGTTTGCATTAATGCTTTAAAGTCTTTAAGTTAAGACTTAGAATGTTTAGACTATTGAGAGAAGTTAATAAAGTAAACGCTCAGTGTAAAAAGACTTTATGGCACTAAATAATAAACAGCTATAAACAGTTTAGTAAGTTTAGTTTGCATTAACGCTCTAAAGTCTTTAAGTTTAAGACTTTAGAAGGTTTAGACTATTAAGAGAGTTTATAAAGTAAACTGCTCCGTCTAAAGGACTTTATGGCACTAACTAAATAAACAGCTATTAGCAGTTTTTTAAGTTTGTTTAAGTTCACGGTCTAAGGTCTTTAAGTTAAAGACTTTAGTAGGTTTAAACTATTGAGAGAAGTATTATAAAGTAAACTGCTCACTCTAAAGGGCTTAGGGCACTAACTAAATAAACAGATTAGCAGTTTATTAAGTTTGTTTAAGTTCACGCTCTAAGGTCTTAAGTTAAAGACTTTAGTAGGTTTAGATATTGAGAGAAATATATAAAGTAAACTGCTCAGTCTAAAGGACTTTATGGCACTAACTATATAAACAGCTATTGGCAGTTTTGTAAGTTAGTTTGCATAATGCTCTAAATCTTTAACTTAAGACTTTAGAAGGGTTAGACTATTGAGAGAAGTTTATAAAGTAAACTGCTCATCTAAAGGACTTTATGGCAATAACTAAATAAACAGCTAA
>NW_024532339.1:0-5691 GCF_016097555.1 Gigantopelta aegis
TTTTATGTATTGTTGTAGATGGTGTATAAAAGTTCTTAAATATTAATTTTGATTTACGACTAATGTGTCTCCTTTAAATAATAAAGTATATAAATAAAAGGAACTTAATTGGGTCTATCTAATACCCAGTATAACATGTTAAGTAGGTTACATGTTACTACGATTAGATTTATAGGCATAGATATAACATTAAACAAACCATTTAAAATACCTAATTTTTAAATAAAGTTAAAATTTTAAAGACACACAATAATGTTTTTATCTTTTCGGGTTGAACCATCTGTTGTTGAATTAAGACTTTTAAAAAAAAAGATAATGTGAGAAACATCCAAAGTATTTAAAAAGTTAAATGTTGCATAGAAATTTTGAAAACCCTGACAAATAGTTAATAACTAAAGACAATTTCTATACAAGAAAAGTACATTAAAATGTTTTTTAAAAAAATACAATAAACCCCCAAATGTCATGAAGTCATTAGTACTTTTTATCTGTTCCCAAAGCCAGGAATTAATACCAAGAAATTCATACACAAAGGCAGTATCATAAACTATCCATCTGACGTGATGATTTCAACTTTCACCTTTCCAAATCGGCATTAGATTCACCCATTTTGAAAGTGAAAGTAATGCTTTTAGTATCCAATGATACTACAAAACCTATTGTATGGCAGTGACTGTTGTCTCTGAGGAGAGAATTAAATATTGTGCTAGTTCTTGGTTATATACTTACCACCAGATTATTCTTATACTGTTTGACCTCAGAATATGTCAGGACAAATTCCATTTGCATCAAAATAATTATAAACAGGATCCTAAGATGAAAGATTAATATGTATCTTATAGTCAACACAAATCTAACCACATATGACTATTAAACAAACTAACTAAAAATGTTTTATAAGAAATAGATACATACTTTGATAATCGACTTCTTGTTTATAAGATGAGGAAAAACAGGAAAATTCACAGTAAGTCCATAAAAACTTAAATTCGCAAAAAACTTGTCTCAGGAATACAGCAACGTTTTCGTCGTAGAATCAAACTCCTCTAAAGGTACTAAATAGCTGGTAAACTCCTACATCCATGTCATTTTTCAGGGATATACGCTTCACGCATTTTCAAGTCCAATAGCTATTGCCATATTCCATCATGGGACCATCCTGAACCAAAGGATCTACTTAAATTTTGAGATTTATAGTCGTGGTTCTTCAAGCAAAGCAGTAAAGTTGCTTTTAAAAACTGCTGTGTTGTCTATAGGAAAGAGATAATATTTAATGATAATGTTACTGGTAGTTATTTAACATTATTGATAACCAAAAGAAAGAAATGTTGATTTAAAGAACTAAAGAGTCCAGTTGCCTGGTTTCTCTGTTATCAGTGGCATATCATGTAGAAATATCAATACCATGAGTATCAAACATGCTTGTATTTTTGAAATAAGGACTGATATCTCACTAGACATTACATGAGTGTCCTCTTTTATAATAGCATATTAGAAGAGGGGTGTTTTGGTTGATATACTACAAGCCAGATCTACATACACTGCTCAATAAATAGTTCAATTAGATTGCATGCATCCCTATGAAAATGAAAGTATAACAAAATGAAACCATATAATTTGGATTAATATTTATATGGAACATAATAGTTGGTGTATCTATAAACAATGCATTTTCTCTAAAAGGGCATGAATGTCGTTGACAGTGTATCACACAATGACAACAGTTAAACTAGTAAGCTACCAAAGTAATGTAAGGGAATTAAATATCTCAGAGCTTATGAATCAGGCAAAGGTACGTTCTATCTATAGCCAAAATAAATTAAACACTGTATCACTAGAACTCTGTGGTCTTAAACCTTATTTAATAATCAATGGTTTGCTGACTATCAAATATGGACCATTATACCATATTCATTTTTACACTTGTGTTGTAATCTGTATGAGTTGACATATAAATGGTTACCAAAAAGTATATTCATTACCAATTTTTTTTTATATTACAAGACCACAAACAAATAGAGTACTATGGCAATACTATCATCAAAATAAACACATACTCCATTATTTAATTGGGTTCACTGAACATTTGACAGAGTTAATTTAGATAAATATATCATTACGCAGGTTGCAATGTAGCAAACAACATATACTGTTCACACACTATGGAATTTATAAAATACATACCCTTTTTTGATAATCTATTACTGTGAATGCATAGAAACTGTACAATTTTAAAGAAATTTGTAATATAAAAAGTATGTGTTTAATTAATTTTTTATGTGGTTAATAAAACTCAAGTATATCATGAATTGGTTACAAAAGCAATTCTTTAACCGTGTAGACCTAGTTCCACAGCATGTATTATAATTATCCATTAATGAGAAATAAAATGTGTTAACTTAATACATTCTAGCCAAATATTCTAAGTAGGTCTTACCAGTCAGAGATAGGTTTCCTTGAGTTACCCTCCGCAAAAAGGATCCCTTTGGATATGTGCCAAGTGTACCATTAAGAACTGGCATCATGATCTTTGGGTGTAAAGGATGAATTACCTGTATTATTCCACCAGCCATTATTATAAAACATTGGTAGCATCCAAACATAAGTAGGAGCATACATATTTCTGTGTAGGCCTAGAGTATAACAAATAGAAAATAAGACTATGTCAGCAATTGAGTACTTAAAGGTTACTTACATATGAGTCATCCATGGAGTGAAATACTTTTTTTAATCATCTATACATTAGTGGTGATTAAGACAAATTATTTCCAGTAATGTAGTCAATAGTCCAGATGCATCATCCATCTATCCATTCATATTGTATAGTAATATAGTACTCAACTTCACACAGAATTTTGATAGCATATATATCATAATGTGTGATGTAAATAATCCCTAAATTTTCCTGTATTTACTACGGCAAGAAAGACAATGTTGTTAATACATTAATTAATAATTACAAATAAAGACATTGTTAATTTAACAGTAGTACTACAATTAAATAATTGCTTACATTTTCAAAACAGCACCATATGGAAGGGATATTATCCTGTTTTAAAAGTCACATAATGAATTTCTAATAACAATTGCGTGATTGCAAAAAACTTTAAACCATTGGTAATCTAAGAAGGAGAAGAGAAAGAGCTTTAGAAGCGGCTATTATGGACAGTTATAACAGGTCTTACCACTTTACAAGAAAGTAGTTAGTATGTACCAGCTCTAATTAAAATTAGTAAGCAATTAATATGCAACTAAAAGACTGGCATGAAAATCATTATAGTACTTACTGCTTGAAACAGAGTCTCATCCTGAAGTGATAATACTCATCTTTCTCCAATTAAATTTGTCTCATTAATGAGCCATAGATACTGGGAGAAAAGAAAAAGAGCGGAAGTACTCGAAAAAGTTTCTGAAACGGCGGTGACGATCATCAGAATTTTGCAGCTGAAGAAAAAGAAGCTGAGATAGAGATAGAAATAATTGAGATATACACATGAAGACAAAATATTACTTGTGGTATATTCCAGTAATGGTGGTTTCTGCCACCAGTGAATAGTTGCTGTTGAGCAACCAATCCTAACAATGTCACATAAGTTGTGTTACTTGGCAAAATAGTTCAAAGAAAGCATCTAAGAGAGCAGTATGTTCACACTGTCAGAGAAGAAAAATGGAAAGAGAATGAAAGGATACAATGTATGTAAACATCAAGGTAGGAAAAAGACTACACAAATTCATATATCAATCCTGAGTAGCCAATAGTATAACTGTTACATCCTTTCAGTGTAGAAAAAACTCTGTACTACTACTGTACATGATATTAACTAGCATTAAAATTCAATGCCATTGAATGAAATAATGTGTTCAAGTTTATTGCAGTATATCATATATCATGCTCATAAACATACACTGATAATGATATGACATATTGATACTAATATTTCTTAAAGATAGACAAGAAACCAAAACTATGAAAAAACAATACTAATATTATAAGAGTTGAACAGCGATACAACAAACTATGAAAACCCCTTAAAATTAATTTTCAATACCAAACATCCCAAGTTATATATACAAATTCTTCCCATATATAAATGAATGTATTTTTTTAAATTACTTATTTTTGATCCATATATCTGTATAGTTTAGTGTAGTAATTCTGCAAAATGTCTCGTTCCAATTGATCATTCCAATCGACCAATTACCAATTGGTAATACCTCCACTAACAAAACAAAACCCCCAGTCTTGTAGTAATATATGGCAAAATGGAAGGGAATTTTGTCTTCATTACCACTGTGATACTACCAGCAGAGAGATGAGGAGAGAGACGCGAGCAGGCAAATAAAAAAATAAAATAGCATTTTCACAGTGCGTATATAGACAGTTACAATGCAAGCAAAATAGTATCACAAGCTAGATCCAGCCCTTATGATTGCAGCAGTCCTTTCATTAGGAAGTTGGGTATGCGAGAAGGCTTTATATCGGTGTTCCGTAAATTAAATTCGTATACTCTCTGAGTTTCATTGACGTAAAAAGTTACCTTTCCTTTGTTCTTTTTCAGTTATATCAGTATTGAATTAAAAGTACTATATTATATTTTGTTTATCAATAATCCATTGCATAAAGAGGATTGCTGTTGGTTAATGTTTCATTGTGTTGGCATTGCGTATCTAGGTATATAGGAGGCTTAATTAATATTCATCCATTATTAATTAGTATTATTAATAGTTATTAACATTTAAATATCTTCCTCAACCATGTACATGTACCATTAACCTCTGTATTGGGGGTATCACATAAAAAAACCCTGTGGACTCTCTAGATCAACACATCACCATACGGTTCTGTACAGTACAAGAAAAAATAGAAAGAATAATTTCAAACTACTTTGTTATTAGATTCACACCTAATCATCCTTGATCATTTAATCCTTAATTTCTCTGTCAATTTCTTCATTTGCTGTCATTTCCACTGTCACCGTCCTCACTCTCTGGAAACATTGTATGCTTTTTCTGATGGCCTACACCCTACTTACTCTGCTACTATTACTAGAAGCCCAAAGTCTTTACGAGTTTCTTTTCATATTGGCACTCCGTCTGACTCAAGATCCACAGTTCACAAGTGTTCAATCACCAAAAGAGCAAAACTCTACATAAGTGCAGGTGTAATTGCTAACGTGAATTACCCATACATTTTTACTGGTATGTTTTTAGTGTTAATCTTTGTTAAATAAACAATTATTAAGTATTTGTTTGGTTAAAGCAATGAATTTAATTTTTTGAAAAATGGTAATTAATTTGTCTGAGCAAGTTTACCTGGGCAAGCCTGTGCTGGGCCCGGGTCTAAATATGCCTATGATTGTGGTGAACCTTAATCAATGCATCTACCTAATATGCTGAATTATTATAAACATAATACATTAATATTGTTTTAAACAATAAAAAAAAAATAAAACAAATTATCTTTATTTAGTTTCTATGGATCATGTTTTTTCAATTATAAAGTAAGTTAAATTTAAAAATTATAAAAAAAAAAAAAAAAAAGCAAATCACAATACGTTTAAATTCTTCTTATCAAATTAATTGTAACTTTTATTTTAATGTAAAATCTTTGAAATAACGTTATTTAATTTTAAATTTGTTGTTTTTTAAGAGATTTATTTTTTAAAGGGAATTGTCGTTTTTTAGGCCCGT
>NW_024532340.1:0-6105 GCF_016097555.1 Gigantopelta aegis
GAGACACTTTTGAAATTCCAATAATGAAATAAAGTGTAGTTGTCTAATGTGCTCCAATACAACCAACTTTATACAAGTAGTTGTCAACTGTTATAACCGCTCCCAGCTGAGTTAGGAGTAAGTTCAGGAAGTTTAGTGGTTTTATAAAATATTTTTACATAAGCTCATCAGGAACACCACAATTGTTTTCGTAAAAAAATCAAATTATCATCTATGAGTACTGATGCATGTATATATATATATATATATTACCAGTAAGTACCACAAAATTGATTAATTTGACAAGCTGTCTGGGTTCATATTTGATAATGGAACACTGGAATTTGGGTATGTCCAGGGCATAGGTGAAGAGGTAATAGGTATTTAGAACATTTCAGACTTTATGTTTTGTTTTAAAACAATACTAAAAACAATAACACTTCTACTACAAGTCCTTAAGGTCATGGATATTGTTGTTGTCATGCCTCGTTGACTTCTATGAAAGACTCATGTTCAAGGACAACCACATCAGATATGAATACTTTGTTCCACAGATTGGTCACCTTTTTGTAATTTAACCTAACACATGTTCTTCACAAAATCATAAAAGGAGGAGGTGTCAGCTTACGAACATAATTAACAAACCTAACATTGAAAATACTATAATATATGTATAATTCAATGTTCATTTTTCATCTTATTAAAAAATGCTAATGTTTATCTTATTAGGACTTATGAAAAAGACTGAAAATTTTAATTGATAAGTTTCAATAAATTTTTTTTTTGTAAGATTTAACTTTTTAAAATAATTAAAATTATAATTATTTGTTAGAAGAGAGTAAAGGTCTTGAAAATATTTTAAATTTTGGATCACTATTTTTTAGTCTTTCTTTATCTATTTAAATACTTTTTATTTGACTATATCATGTTAGACTCCAAAATATGAACTTTCAAAAACTTTGAAATTGAATTAGCCATAAAGTGCACTACCCACCAAAATATAACATTAGATTTGCGAAACTTGTAACAATGAGCAATTGCTGATCAATTTTTTCCCACTATAGTAACTTGACAATTACTCAGTAACTTGCTTTTATGTGGCTATTACATTTTACAAACTCTTCAGGTGTGTCTTATAGTCATCCAAAAAACATTAAAGTCTATATAACAATTATTAGCAATTTTGTTATAATCATTGCTTTTTATGTCATTTTTAAAGATAATGTTCTCACTTGTTAACGATTGTTTTTTGGGCTTAACATGATATGATCAACTTGTTTTGTAGCCATATCTATTGCAAGTGTTTCAAAGTGAGAAATACAGAACAAAGGAAATATTTATGAATTGTCCTCAAGACAATCCGGTTACACTGAAATTCTTTTTCTTTACTATTATCATCACTTATATCTTACTTTAATATGATATTTTTAATTGAAAAGGATTATCAGTTTAGAGTATCCTCCATGTGGTAAAGTAATTTTATTTAAGTCATTTTTATATCTTTATTTGGTTAATTTGACTACACAACTCTGTCAAAGAGATTTTCCCTGCTTATTTGAATATTTTTAAGGCAACATATTATACCAACATTTTAATTTTAAACATTTCTAGAGTTTATAATAAAAACAATTTTTTGGACCTGATAAGGTTTTGTTCGATAAATATACCACTCACCAGTTTACTTATCTAATGGCTAAATTTTTTATCTTCCCTGGAGAAATTATGATTCGTTTGTATATGACACAGTTGGAACACATTCTATAATATCAATATTCTGTAATAACTAATATCTCCAAACACTAAAAATAAATATCTCTTTGATTGGTTATAACTCTTGTAAAGCACAATGTCCTATTATAATTATAGAAAAACTTTGAGAACCCAATTGTTCATTGTATTCACTAATGAAAATTTTAATTTCCCTGACTTTTATAATTATTTGGCAAATACAACTAATCAACAATACTAAATAATCACAGGAAAATGAAATACAATTTCGGTATAATTTCCTCAAAGAAAAGGATCTATTAGGTAAAATTCATAAACATAATTGCATTGTCACATAAACAACATAAACAATTTAAAATATCAAATGAATATTCAATTGAACCCAACTCATTATGGACAGATGTATCATGTAATGTAAGTGTGGAAAAAGATTGGAAAATCACTCGTAAAATAAATTTTAGAATAACCATTGCACGCATTCATTGCTGAAAAGTATATTTAGAATAAAAATTTGGTTTCAGTCTATCGAGGCAGGCTTTGCTAATGCTTTTTGATAGTAATATTGCAGCATACTCATTCAAGAGTTTTGTCCAAACTAGAGTCTGCTATATTTTCTTCATATCTAAGGAAGAGTAACGACCCCGTAAATGAGAGTGATCTTTATTTTAATCCTTCTTCCCCACAGCTTCACATCATATCACAGTTTTTTTTTTTTTTTTTTTAAATAATCTTCTCTACTTGTATTGTAGCATTAGAAGGCCAACAATTCCAATATATTCGACTAAGTGTTTGGTTTGTAGGCTTTCTATCAACCAAATAGTGTGTAAAAAAATAGACCAGGTATTTATATTATCATCATTGATGAAAATTTTTGATTATTGACAATTCCAATAAGTATTAATTAAAAAAAAATTTTTAAATTGTTCTACCTCTGATAAACGCATTCTTTGTTAATGTAACAATATTTAAAAGAACAAACATTGGCCACCTACACAAATAATAATTGCCAAAATAACAATTAATATTTTCCACTCATACATACTGTATATATATGATTATAATTTCCGCAAAAACGTGTCTAAATATCGAGACATTTAAGTCTCTTTTGTATGGAAGAGTAGCCTCATCCAATCCTACTGCTCTCGCCCGCCACGGTAAAATTTTATTAATTTATGTTTTGTAGATCTGAAGTTGGTGAAAAACTGCTTTAGTGACCATTCCAGAATGAGCGGAAAAACTAATAATTGGTGGAGTGTTTAACCTCTTTTGAAATTGAAGAAATGTGGAATAGTACATTAAAACGTATGAACTTTAATATTTTATTATGTTGTGGATAACAACATTTTATTACAGAATACATAAATTAATATCTATCTCGTGATATATTGCACATCTCCTTGTTGATGAGGGTCTTTTTAGTACCTGGAGAGAGACGCATTTTGTTATTGGTATGTTCCAGTTGGCCATGATGTGTTGGAGAGGCGCACGCATTCTTATTTTTTCATATTTGTTAGGCCCCAGTTCCCTAATATGATAAAAGGTACAAATTGTCCTCTTGGAACATAAGCCTTGGGATAATTCTCGGTTGTAGGCGTTTTGAGAACCGAGCCCATGGAAGGGGATGATAGCTTGCTATGGATTTGTCTGACTACTTCGTGATCTTCCGTTAAAAGACTGATCTTTCCTATAAATAATAATAAATTTTGAACATTTGATTACAATTACGGATCAATGAAAAACTTAATTTTTTATTTCAAACGTTTTGTACTTGGGTCTTATTGAATATTTGAAACATAATAGAAATTACAAAATCTCAAGAGAAAAACATCGAGAACTCTATTAGTATGTTTCCTTTTGAGGATTTATATTGGGGAACATAGTTTCATTTTCCAGTGATAGGGGAATTTAACATGTTCTAGTTTTAACATTACGTAATGCATAGTTTTTTTTAGTCTTTAATATGCCACTTTGGAATATAATGTCAACCATCTTTGTCATATAAAATATAATAATTGTAAAAACGTTAATCTCATGGTATATATCAGGAGTCCATTTAATATCTTCAATTTTATTTTTTAAAACAGTCAAATAGCAAAAATAAGAATAGTTTGAAAATTCCCTAAAATCAAAATACAAAGAAAAGATAGTCCTTCAGTAATCAAAAAAATAAAGAAATGTGAAAAAAAAAAAAATAAAAAAATAAATAAACGAATAAGTTATCGGGGCTTTTTAGGGGCAATAGGATGAGTAATGAATCATTATGTAATGTTACGTATTGCGAAAAAAATAGAATTATCTATTATCTAAAGAAAACAGAGAAGAACCTCTTTATAATATTTAGTTTTGATTAGGGGTGGCGGCGTCGCGAAAAGATTTGTGGTAAACCCTATATCAGATGCCGTGTAGAGATGTTTAAGTTGTTTCGCCTATGTATAATAATACAGTATGTTTTTTGAAACATTATCTATTGGTTTTGGCATTCAAATTAATTAATCTTGTAAATTACTATCGATTGTGATAACTACTGAGACCCATATCCAATTAACTTAGTGAAATTAAGTGCAAAAGCTGAACCATGACATGTTAATTATGAGATGAGGGTTACAAATTAGTCATATTCGAGCTCACTCTTTAATACAAATATAAAATTGGACTTCATTCAGGTGACTAGTTACCAGTATGACCTATTAACATGTATGTAAAGTCATTGAAGAAGAATTATTCACATGTTAATTCTAATATAGTCTTTATCTCAGGTTAAAGTTTATTGTTTCTCTAAGGATGTATGAGATGTAAAGTCCCCTTAAACCTGCAAAGAGTAAGGAGAGATTTTGTTTAATATATATAATAATATACAAGTTTTGAACACTTCTTCTACATATTTAATTATGAACACTTATATTTATTATGCAAAAAATAGCAGGGACCCAATTTTGTTGAATGTCAGGTTTTACAATAGCTACTGTCAATAAAAAATATTACATATTTTAATTTGGATGTATTTCCAAGCGCAAGAGCGTTTTTCTTAAAAGGTCCCCTTATGATATCCAAGAATATTTTCCCATGGTAGCAGAGTTGGTTTGTTGTTTTTTATCCAACCACTTTGTCACTTTTTTTGCCATCTTAAACTTGATTGGAAATTGGGGAAGTGTAACAAAATGTCAATGGGTCCCACCTCCAATCCTAGTAAGATCACCAATCTCTTGGATAAAGAAATTTCAATAAATAAAAAGAGAAAGACAAAAGTCATATGTGTGTAAGGCTAAACCATAGAACAATGTGATTGATATGGAATAATAAGGTACTCCTTTTTTCTCACAATCCAAAACAAAAATATCAGTCTAGTCCCAGTTTGGTGTACAATAATTGTGTTGGAGATGCTGAAAGACATTATTTTATAACACAAAAACATTATACTATTTACATAAACATTACACTACCATAACAAAACAGTAATATGCCACTGGATACCAACGTGTAACCAAGCAATGTAGTTCGGTTATAGCTTATCAAAGCTGGTCACAGATTACTGTTTGGAACATTTGTTTACTTTTTTTTAGAGTTTATAATAAGGTCTATGCTGTGTGGTTAAAGTTTGTGAAAGTCCTATGATACATGTCCACTTTTTTTTCAATTCCCCACTATGCTTTTATATTATAATATTAGTAGAAGAGTGCCTGTATTGGCAACAGAAGAATTACATGTTACTAATGTTTCTACATTGTTCAAAAATGTTTATAGGTTTGTGTGCTCCACATCATATATAGGTAATTCCATCAAATGTTCTTCTCCATCCTTCCTCCATGTAAAATAGTTTTTGTCCTGATTTGCAAAAAGGGACCACTTCTGTCACACCAGTTGTGACCTGATTTGTGAAAAAAACACTGTTTAAAACCATAACAATAAACAGTTTTGCATACCTGTAGAATAGTTATGCATAGGTATCAACTGTAATGTATAAAAAACTGAGATGTTTTAGATGTTTTAACAGTAGGTTTGTTAAAAGTCAGGTCACAAACGTTTTGACAGAATGGGGTTCCTTTTGTTGGCAAATAAGGTCACATATAGAATGCTGATATTTTCAGAGTCAAAGAGGAAAACAATGGTTTAACCCTTACACCCTGAAGTTGGGTCAAAGCTGCTACTTGACCCAATTACAACCAATCCATTTTTTTGTCATCTCCAATATATTTATACTGTAACTCTTGTTATTAAGTCCAGAAGTGATGGTTGTACAACAAGGTTGTTTGTTGTGTTCCTAGTCAACAATACGATTGTTTTGATTTTGGTAGCGAAATTATTGTATTTTTAGTTACTTGTTTACGTCAATGATATCGCATCAGGGCACAGTGGGTTAATAACGTACAATTAAATTTCTGAGAATTCCGGTAAACAATT
>NW_024532341.1:0-5886 GCF_016097555.1 Gigantopelta aegis
AACAAGGGACTTGTGGTGTTCACTTCCTATCAAAGTTGGGTGCACCTCGAACTTTGACCCAGCCGAAGTTATTTGGTTTAGTACTACCTATATTCGGACCGAACACTATGAATTGCCAGTGATTTGCTGAACAGTTTATTTATTGCTAGTAAAAAGAAGAGAATAAATCGATCGCTTGTTGGTGATCTTTCGCCTTCGTTTAGAAATATTGATTTCGTGACCAACGTTTTAAGTATGCATCAGCTGGCCAGTGAGTGTCAACACTTACGTTGTTGTAACCGTGATGTATCTCAATCTGAAATGCGGCTCAAGGAAATGTTTTCAGTAAATAAACGCATGGTTCATATAACTATCGATTGTCGATTGCGATCGTTACTCCTTCTTGTTAGTTTCTGTAGGGTCTTCTTTAGTAAACATACACTGTCTGAATAAGGAAACACAAACATGACTGTACCTGTATGAAGTAATGACTCAATGTCCTGAACATTAGTGTTGGAGGAAATCCTGTAGGCTGGGTGTGGGTGTCTTCAAGTTACCAGGTGTTGGGCATTTCAAATCATCGGCCCATGCTTGATTTTCAAAGAACATCAAAACCAATGGCAGCCACCAATATTCTGACTATATTTATATAGCCTACTGGTATGTTGGAGGTTTTAATAGTTTGCTGATATATGGAATAATCAGGCAGCGTTTACAATTTTTTTGATTAATTACCGAAAAAAAATATTAAATGACAAAATACCCGAACATTATTTCTTGCAGATTCTATCGGATGATACAAGATTTACATAGATGATTCCTACAATCTGTAATCCAGCCTTTTATTAGCTAGTAACATAGGTAATACAGCTTACACTAAAAATAAATTATCAAACTTAACCAAGCAGAAATCAAAATCTGAAAACATGGTGCTGAATCTAGTATAAACTCAAAATGCTTTCATGAGAGCTAACTAAGTGAATATTAAGAAACAAAAATGATTCTGGAGATCTAAGTATAGGTTAACAACATGAGTGGTATGTGACCAAACTAAGACCCGAAGGCACAATAGTAACAACAAATTTTAATGATGTTTGTGGTAAAAGTTTTCTTCCAAATTACCTGTAAATTTGTAAGAAAACTCACAAATTTGTCTAAACTATAACGTAGAACCATATAAAATATGGTCAAAAATGACAAGACAAATCAACTCGGTACAAATTTGAGTTTTCAGAATTGCAACATAAAAAATAAACATGTTAATGGAAACTAAAGACAGTAACCCCCACGTATGGGCACAGGCTATTGTTAATATAAAAATAAATTGTTATTAACAATCTTAGTTCAGGTTGCCTATATATAATACCTATTTAAGAGCAGTGCTATATGGCAAGTGCACATACCATGTTAAAAAGATATTATTGAAATTCTTTACAGTATGAATTATAGGCCAACCAAAACCAATTTTCTTCAGTGCTAAAGTGATTCAAACTCCATTCAGAGCCATGTACAGAGATAGTGTCAAGGTCAAGGTCATTTGTGAACTTGCATGAGCGAGTGATGGCTAATTAATCAACCAGTATAGGTTAATTAAATAAAATGACAAAATCATAATATTATTTTATTTATGCACTTGAATATGTGGCTATAGGGTGTACACTACCAAATCAAATCCCATAGACGACGATAGTAACATACGGCTAAAACCCTACCTGCAAAGTATCAAACCGACATAAACGCCACGGATATAAATACCACCCACCCCTACAATTAAAGTGAATCAGAAAAAAATGGGGGTCAAGCTGCTCGTTTCTGAGATAACGGGTAGCGGTCTATGACTACCCTAGTTTCGCACAAAATGAGTACTTTTTTTTTACCAGGTACCCCATAAAGTTTCAAGCACAAGGCTACCTGACACATTGGTACTAGATTGAGAATAAAATTGCACATTTATTTTACCCAGATGCAAAACTATTATTTTTTACAACCAACACACTCACATTTATAACATAATCACAGGACTTGTGGTGTGCACTTCTCTATCAAAAGTTCGGTGCACCTCGAAACTTTGACCCAGCCGGAAGTTATTTGGTATTGTACTACCTTGATACTGATAAACATACATTTTCAAAAAGTGTCCAGCTAGGTCTCGGTATGACAAACCAGGATATGGTGTATTTCGAAATAAACCTACCACAACCTCATGAAAACTGTTGTTTTTACCAGGCAACCACTATAATGTTACACCTCAAAAGCATAATATATGCATATAGTTTGTATCAAATGCAATATGTCATATTAAAAAAAATAAAAGTTTAAAAATAAAAACTCCTGAAGATTTACTTTTCAGTGGTGTGTGTATGGCAGTATCATATGTAGATAGAGAATAACGATAGTCAGCGATACCTTACCCCTTTAAGAATTTCCATTAAAACACATGCACTTGATGACCCCAGATTACGAAGGACATAACAGGCACATCAAAGATAATATCAGTATAAAAAAAATTACACTGTCAAGTGAGGAAGGAAACACAAAACATGACTGTAGCTGTATGAAGTAATGAACTTAATGTCTCGGAACATTAGTGTTGGGAGGAAATCCTGTAAGCTGGGTGTGGGTGTCTTTAAGTTACCAGGTGTGGGAATTCAAAATCCATCGGCCCATGCTGATTTTTCAATAATGAACATCAAAAAAAACCAATGGCAGCCACCAATATATCCTGGACAATTTTATTATAGCCTATGTAGTTGGAGGTTTTAATAGTTGTGATATCTGGAATTGATAATCATGCAGCTTAAATATTTAAATTTGATTAATTACCGAAAAAAAACTATTTTTCAATGACAAAATTACGCTCGTAAACATCTATTTTCTTGCATTATTTTCTAATACGGATGAAAGACAAGATTACATTAGATGTATTCCTAAATCTGGAATCCAGCATTTATTTAGCTAGTGAACATTAGGTAATACAGCTTTAACAATAAAATAAAATTATCAACTTAATCCAAGGCAGAATAATCAAAATCTGAAAAAATTGGTTCTGAATCTAGTATAAACTCAAAATGCTTTTCAGTGAGAGCTTGACTAAGTGATTATTAAGAAAAACAAAAATGATCTGGAGATCTTAAGTATATGTTTAACAAACCTTATTGTTATGTACAAATAAGAACAGAAGGCACACCAATAGTGACAACAAATTTAATTATGTTTTTGGTAAAGTTTTTCTTCAAATTTACTTAAATTTTGACATAAAACTAGACAAAATTTGTCTAAAATATAACTTAGCACCCTATAAATATGTCAAAATGACAATAAAAAATCAACTTCTTTTACAAATTTGAGTTTTCAGAAATTCATAGCAAAAAAATTAACAATGGTAATGGAAACTAAAAAGACATTAACCCACTATTTGACAGCAGAACTATTTTAATAATAAAATAAAAAATTGAGTATGCTACATTAAAACCTTATTTTCAGGGTTTTGCATATATATATACTTGTCATTTATATTTAAGAGCAGTTGTATATGGCAAGTCAAATACCATGTAAAAAAGGAAATTATATGAAATCTTTACAGTATGGAATTTATAGGCCAAAACCAACTTTTTTTCTTCAGTGCTAACTTTGATTCAAACTCCATTCAGAGCCATGTACAGAGATTATTGTCAACGTGTCAAGGTCATTGAGATCTTGCATGATCGAGTGATGGGCTAATTAATCAACCAGTATAGTTTAATTAAATAAAATGACAACAATCATAATATTTTTGGTTAATTATGCACTGAATATGTGCTAAAGGTTGTATATAAACCAAAATCAAATCCCATAGACGACCTTAGTAACATATGTTGGCTATCAAAACTGATACCTGCAAGTATCAACCGACATAAACGCCCACGCCGATATAAATGACTACCCACCCCTTACACTTAAAGTGAATCCTGAAAAACATGGGGGCAAGCTGCTCGTTTCGTGAGATAACGGGTAACTTGTCTATGTCAACCCCTAGTTTCGCACAAAATTTGAGTATTTTTTTACAGGTACCCCCATACATGTTTCAAGCACAAGGCTACTTGACACATTGGTACTAGATGAAATCAAATTGTAATTTCTTTTACCCAGATGAAACTATTATTTTTAAAACCAACATGAACATTTATAACCGAAGGACTTGTGGGTTCAAACTCTATCAAAAGTTGGTGTGCACCTAGAACTGTGACCAGCCGGAAGTTATTTGGTATTGTACTACCTATACTGATAACATACATTTTCAAAAATGGTCCAGCTATGTGTCTTTATGACACCCAGGATCTCTGGTGTATTCTGACATAAACTGGACAAACCTCACTGAAACTGTTGTTTTCTACAGTGCAAACCTAATATACTGTACACCTCAAAAGCATATATATTGCATTATAGTTTTGTACAAATGCCATATGTCATATTAAACAACAAAATGTTTTAAAATAAAACTCCTGAAGCTATTTACTTTCAGTTGGGGGTGTGTTCATCAGGTAGATATGTAGAGACAAGCAAAGATAGTCAGAGTACCTCTACCCCTTTAAAGAATTCCATTAAAACATGGGCACTTGATTGACCCTAGTTATGAAGACCTAACAGGCACATCAAAGAATATATCGAGTATAAAAAAAATACACTGTCTGAGGAAGGAAACACAAACATGATGTACCTGTATGAAGTAATGACTTAATGTCCTGAACATTAGTGTGGGAGGACATCTTGCTGTATGCTGGGTGTGGGTCTTCAAGTTACCAGGTGTGGGAATTTCAAATCCTCGGCCATGCTGATTTTAAATGAACCATCAAACCAATGGCAGCCACCAATATCCTGACTATATTTATTTATAGCTCTACTGTAGTGGAGGGTTTAATAGTTGTGAATATCTGGAATAATCATGCAGCTTTAACACATTTATTTTTTGATTAATTACCGAAAAAAAACTTTTTAATGACAAAATTACCCGAACGAATCTATTTTTCTTGCATTATTTCATAATCCGGATGAATACAAATATGTACTTGTAGATGTATTCCTACAATCTGTAATCCAGCATTTTATTTAGCTAGTAACATTAGGTAATACAGCTATTAACAAAAAATAAATTATCAACTTAATCAAGGCAGATAATCAAATCTGAAAAAAAATTGGTTCTGAATCTAGTATTAAACTCAAAATGCTTTTCATGAGAGCTAACTAAGTGATTATATAAGAAACAAAAATGATATGGAGATCTAAGTATATGTTTAACAACTTATTGTTATGTACAAATAAGAAAAACAGAAGGCACAATAGTGACAACAAATTTAATTATGTTTTTTGGTAAAGTTTTCTTCAAATTTACTTTAAATTTGGCAAGAAACTACAAACTTGTCTAAAAGATAACTTAGCACCTTATAAATATGTGCAAAATGACAATACAAATAAACTTCGTTACAAATATGAGTTTGCAGAATTCATATATAGAAAATTAACCCCAATGTTAATGGAAACTAAAAAAGACAGTAAACCACTTATTTGGACATGCTATTTTTTCATTAAAAAATAAAATGCTATTAAAATCTTATGCTTTCAGGTGATATATATATATACCATATTTGAAGAGCAGTGGTATTTTATGGCAATGACAAATACCACGTAAAAAGCTATTATTGAAATCTTACAGTAGGAATTTATAGGCCAAATAGCCAAATTTTGCTTCCGTGCTAACTTTGATTTTCAACTCCATTCAGGAGCCATGTACAGAGCTAGTCAAGGTCAGGTCATTGTGAACTGGCATGATGAAGTTGATGGGTAATAATCACCAGTATAGTAATTAAATAAAATGGACAAAATCATAATATTTTTTAGTAGCACTGAATATGTGCATAGGGTGTATACTAC
>NW_024532342.1:0-5106 GCF_016097555.1 Gigantopelta aegis
AGTCAGATACTCTCTCTCGTTCAGACGGATCGGGCTTCTCAAGATCTGTATTTCAGCACAGCACTACACATTCAACGTCTATCGACTGTCAATCTAGGGGGTTTTCTGACGGGATGCAACCCATCTCGTCCCTGTGCACCCAAACGGCCTTAACGAGGCCACTCGCGTGGACATATCGATCGGACTTTAAACTTTTAGCCCCTGCGCGTGCTGTAACCTTGTGTAAGGGGTGTAACATTCTCTTTGAGAATGGCCAATACAGCACAAATTGAAGTTTAGAGTAAAAGTCAGTATCTATCTGTGATATTTGTATTTGTGTTTTTGGACAGTTCTTTACACTGTTTTTATTTATATCTTGAATTTTTCTATCGATGTTGATCATCACCTTATTTGTTTCCATTACCATAGTTTGACACCCAATAGCCGATGTATTTTTCGTGCTGGGGTGTCGTTAAACATTCATTCATTCATTCATTCATTAAACTTTTAGATCTGCGTTCAAAATTGTATGTCGAAATTACTTCTTTTTTTTAGTATTATTAAATAGTCCGATCCTCTCTTCTTTCTCTTATTTAATTTTGGACTGTCCTTCTAAAATGCTCCAAATTATATAAATATTCGGCCGAGCAGTCAATTCTTTTTTATTTTTGGCTTGTAACCTTTTTATTTTTTTTATTTATTCTATTAACTGTTTTACTAATTGCTATTTTCAAAATTCTGCCCATTTTCAACCGTCCCGAGTCAGGCCACCGATCTTATCAGAGACGGACTCTGGATGGGCTGGTTCGAAACCCTAGTGGTATATGGTGGTTCAACTAGTTATCATCATCATCATCATCATCATCATCATCTGCACAATTCGAATGAGCATTTGGCATTTTGTTTTCACCTCTGTATTTAAAATGATATTTAATTTTTTATATAATTTAATAATGTCATTTCATTTGTTATGGGCTTAAAACTTAATAGCACGTTTTTTTTTTATGAATTTTAACTTTATTTATTTATTTATTATCGGTTTCCTTTTGACGCAAACGGACTATATACTGTCAGTACATGGTTAATATTTAACAAAGGACATTCCAATGTTCAATTTTAATGTGATAGTTGGAGGGCTAGTTGAGTTTGAGAAGGTCAGTAAGATTGACCCCTTTAGCGACCACTGTTTTTATGTGAATTCTCAGCGGCACGTGTGTGTGTGTGTGTGTGTGTGTGTGTGTGTGTGTGTGTGTGTGTGTGCGTGTGTGTGTGTGTGTTTGTGCAAGACAGGGGGGAGAGAGAGACGGAGAGAGAGAGAGAGAGAGAGAGAGAGAGAGAGAGAGAGAGAGAGAGAGAGAGAGAGAGAGAGAGAGAGAGAGAGAGAGAGAGAGGGGGGGGGTGTATACGCGTACGCATGTGTGCGTAGATATGATAGCATGACAAAGAGTCGTGTGTGACACCGGCCCAAGATGTTCCAATTCTAAAAATTATGTGCCAAGTCAGCCAAAAATGTCCCAACTAATGAATAGTGTGTTGAAGCAGAAACATATATAGTAGAGGCAAAATAATAGGATTGCGTGACCAATTCACTGGGACCAAGGTTTAGAGGTGTTTTTCACAACTTCAATGCCTTCTTAATAAAATTAGAGGGGGTGACCCTCTCAAAAATGTGGGCTAACTCCGACAGGTGGCAAAATCCAAGGTGGTCGCCAAAATTACTAAAATATAACTTTTTCAGCTTCTGCTTTATGTATGAAGATGATTTTGATCTCTGAATATATGCCTTGGGGATCAGAGAATTGAATTCTATACACTAGATTAGTATATCATAAAAACTTTTAATGAAATTCAAGATGGCCGCCAAAATTAATGAAACCTGTTTCTTATCTTATCTTGCTTATCGTAAGAAGTAGATTTTGATGTCCCGAATATATGTTTTGAGTGTCGAAGAATTGATTTCTACAAACTAAAACAGCATAAGATAACAACTGATAATGAAATCCAAGATGGCCGCCAAAATGAATAGACTTATGTTTCTCAGCTTCTATTTGTCATTTGAAAATGGTATTGATGTTCGAATCTATGTTTTGAGGGTCAACATCTACTTCTTACGATAAGCAGAAGATAAGCAGCAAGGCGTCTTTTATATGCACTTTCCCACAGACAGGACAGCACATACCACGGCCTTTGGTGGACAAGTTGTGGACCACTGGTTGGAACGGAAAATAGCTCAATGGAAGATATCCACTGAGGAGGTTCGATCCTGCGACCGTGGCACCTCAAGCGAGAACTCAACCAACTGAGCTAGATCCCGCTGCTATTGTACCTGAAGATGTAGACATATGATAACTGGCACTGGCTCATATGTACATGTGTATATACTTCTGTTTGAATATCTCTCTTGTATGTATGTTCGGATTTTAACTTACACACACATACACACACATACACACAGAGAGAGAGGGTGAGGGAGGGAGGGAGGGTGGAGGGAGGGAGATAGGGAGGGAGGGAGGGGAGGGAAGGTGGGAGGGAGGGAGAGACAGAGAGGGATGGAAGGAGGGAAGGGAGGGAGGGTGGAGAGAGGGAGATAGGGAGGGTGGGAGAGAGAGAGAGAGAGAGAGAGAGAGAGAGAGAGAGAGAGAGAGAGAGAGAGAGAGACAGAGAGAGAGAGAGAGAGAGAGAGACAGACACACACACACACACACACACACACACACACACACACACAGATGTATATATATATATATATAGCCTATGATAAAACATTAGTGGTGTACTGGTTGGAATACGAAAAACATATAGGCCCATATAGGGATCGACCCTACGAAACTTCGCATCTCAAACAAAGGTACTATAATCATACATGTGCAGTTTAAAAAAATCCACATGCTTTTAAATTGTTAAAACAAATATCACAATGTAAGGTTTAATATCTTTATTTTATGCGGCAGTTAAAACTTTTATTTGATATGGCATGTCTCGGCCCAAGATGCCCCAAAGACATCTTGGGCCGAGCACTGCCCAAGATGTCACAAGTGGGACATCTTGGGCAATTGGGACATCTTGGGCTTTCACAGTCGTGCGGTGCCTTACGTGATTCATGTTGATAGAAAACATATTATTATTATTATTATTATTATTATTATTATTATTCGACACAAGTTATCCAACTTATAAGGCAGTCTCCTAATTACAAACATTAAATTGTACAATTAAACTGCAATTTCAATCAAAATATCAATCAATTTAAGAAAACGTATGTGCAAATTTCACTATTTCACTCTAAAATATGTTATCATCACTGTAGAAAGTATTATCTTCACTGTTAAAAAGCCTGAACTATTTTGCTGGTGGCATTTTAAAAATAAAGGTATATTGCCAAAAGTTATATAATAAATAGAAACATTCATGTTGTTTGTCAAATGTGATTTATATCTCATATCGTGAAGTTTGCAATCATATTACACTCCTCTATTTATTGTTCTCTATGATCCTCTGATGTCACCGAATGGTGGCCAAGAGAGTTCCGTGCTGCCTCATTCTGTTGTTATTTAAGTGGCAATAGCCGATGATTAATCAATCAATGTACTCTAGTGGTGCCGTTAAAATATTTAACGTTCCTCCTCTTATTAAAATAGATCATGGATCTGCACCTCTACACGACAATTATGGTAGTTTGACTTACGTCAAATCCTGAAGATTCCGTCGTCACTACTGTAAGATTAAACGGTCTTCCTATAGCAAAGGGAAAGTACGGCTGTGTGCTGTTTTCGTTGTACATATTCCGGACCACCATGTCGACAGTCGGTCCGAAGTTGAAACGAATATCAATATGAATGGCCGCATAAGCGCCGTTGGCATACCTTAATTCTACTGTCGTTCTAAATAAACAAATATATAGATACATAAATTAATTAATTAATTAATATTAAATATGAATAAATATCCAATTAATTAAATTATAATTTATTAAAATATAATTAAATAATTCATTATTTAATCAATACAAAAACATATATGTACAATAAAATAAATAAATAAATAAATAAATCATTCATTCATTCATTAAAATAATTAAACTAAATCAATTAATATAAATGAACGACAACAACACATAATAATAATAATTATTATTAGTAGTAGTAGTAGTAGTAGTAGTAGTAGTAGTAGTAGTAGTAGTAGTAGTAGTAGTAGTAGTAGTAGTAGTTGTAGTAGTAATAGTAGTAGCAGCAGCAGCAGCAGCAGCAGTAGTAGTAGTAGTTATATATTATAACAAACGTGTGTGTGCATCTATATATGTATATATTACAAATTGGCGTGATTTAGCTTAGTCGGTTGAGCGCTCGATTGAGGTGCTTGCGTCGAAGGATCGAACCACCTCGGTGGATCCATTCAACTGAATGAGGTATTTTGTTACAACCAGTGCACAACAACTGGTCAAAGTCCGTGGTATGTGTTTTCCTGTCCGTGGAAAAGTGCATAAAAAATATTATTTGCTGCTTTAGGAAAAATGTAGCGGGTTTCCTCTGATGACTACGTGTTTGATTAATTAATCAATGTGCTCTATATTAGTAGTATTGTTAAACAATACAAATTTTAGGTATATGCTAAAAGGAAGGAAATGTTTTATTTAAAGACGCACTCAACACATTTTGTGTACGGTTATATGGCGTCAGACATATGGTTGGAGACCACACAGCTATAGAGAGAGGAAACCCGCTGTCGCCACTTCATTGGATACTCATTTCGATTAGCAGCAAGGGATCTTTTATATGCGCCATCCCACAGACAGGGGTAGTACAAGCCACAGCCTTTGTTACACCAGTTGTGGAGCGCTGGCTGGAACGAGAAATAGCCTAATGGGTCCACCGACGGGTATCGATCCTAGACCGACCGCGCATCAAGCGAAAGCTTTACCACTGGGCTACGTCCCGCCCTTGTATATGTTAACCACGCCCCCCTCCCCACCAAAAAAAAAGATAAAAAAGAGAAAGAAATGATGAACATTGACCCTGTCGCTGAATACTTTATACCCTGGAGGTAACACAAGAGAACTATATACATTGCACTTGCTTTTCCTCATTGCGTGGTGTGGCCAACACTTCTACCTTCCAGCCGGCTGTCACT
>NW_024532343.1:0-5599 GCF_016097555.1 Gigantopelta aegis
TAAAATTTAAGTTTTCCTAAAATTCAAAAATTACACCATAAATTTAATAGTACATCCCATTTTTATACACAAGGTCACATCCAATATAAAGGTCAAATGCGATCCAACGTGTCAACCGCTGTACATAGAAAAAACAAGCTAGAACTTTATTTGTACTGTTTTATAGCTGAAACATTCAAATAGTCAGAAATACAGTTTATAGATAACAATATTATGATTTTTAGTTTAATCGTGATATTATTGAATACTTTAAAAGAAAGTCATTTGTTGGTAAGTACCAATTTAACCTAATTCTGACAAGTGATTAAACACCACTGGAGACTTTCCTTCCCTAGTTTTACAATAAACATTGTAAGTTGTAAATATAATTCAAACTTAGTAACGTACATTAATTCAGGAAAATTGAAAGAATAAAATTAAACCCAAATTGTTACAACCCCTCTCTAAAATATAACATTCATACCTGTATCCTATGCTAAAAAAAAAGTATGAATTAAAATTAACCCATTTGTAAAATCATTAAATTGCTGAACTATAAAAGGGAAATACAGTAAATACTGGTATAAGTACTGTATGTATTATGCTTCCGTTTGCCAGGAAATTAAACTGCATTAAAAAAATACAGTAAAATAAACCTAAAATTGTTATGGATTAATAATTATAAGGAGAAGGAAGAGATTCTCAAGTAAGTATTTACAAAAAATCAGAAAGAACAAGGAACAAGATAAAAATTTATATGTAAATAATAAGTAAAAAGTACAGCCTAATGCAAACAGAGTTGTAACAAGAAAAACCTCTGTTCTGGTAAATTTTCAGATAATTATTTTAAATGATGTTTGTACATTCAAAAAGGGAAAATAGCTAAAATTAATTTTCAAGTTTTAAAATAATAAGTATTCGTGAATATAATAGTTTTGTTTAAACAACAAAATTTCAATTAAAAAATTGAAGTTGGGAAAGGCGAATTTTCAACAAACAATCATAATCTTGTAATAGAAGGGATCATCCCATGAAATCACAAAGAGTTTAAAGATCCCTGACCCCCAACTCTATTACCAGTTTGAAGTGTTTTTCTTACAACAAAGCTTGTTGCCTGTAAAAGCTACTAGATCTTCAAAAGTATGCTACATGCAGTGACCTTTCAATTAGATTTAAAATTAAGTGAAACGTCTACTCAAAGATATTGCTTAAAACATCTAATTTTATTCCTAATACTAAACTGTTTAATATTCAGTATTAACATTGCACAGGTAATACAGAATTATCGTATCGACAATTATAAGTTTTAACATTTACCATCAAACATTTACAGTCAACCTAAAGCAAACCTAAAATATAAGTTTTCGAAATATAATATTGTATATAGTGTTAGGTGTTAATAGAACATGTAAGACTGGACCTTGAAGTATATGCTAGCATGGTTTCCACTATGCAGGGTCTTCAATACGATATGAACCTAACCATGATCATGAGTATGTTTAGGAAACACACGTGAATGCTCCTAACAGACACTCCAATAAAACAGACCTAATAATAAAAATAGAACCATCAGTAGATATGTACAATGTGGTCCACATGACACATAGTGATGTTGTTTTAAATTCCTGCACAATAATGTACCAGTGTATATCTATAGTATGTAGTATCTATGTGCCTGCATGCTGTCTTGACCAAATGTAGTAAAGTTTTGAAAGAGAAAAGAGAACACAGAGAGTCTTGACAAACATTTTGTGTAATAATACAATTCCACAAACTTACACATGTCAACTGTTTTCCACAGGTCTATAACCAAATGGTTTTTTTTTTTGTGTACTGACTTAGGTATTTTCACAGGTTGATCATAACATTGGTATATATTGAAATGTATAAAAAAACCACAGAACTCCCTATATAAAAATCAACCACTAATATCCTAAAACTGACTAGGTAATCCTCTGTGTGTAATACAAGTTGGTATCTAATCAGTGTTATATAATTGTGTCCAACTGGTATATGTACATATCAGGTCTGTATGTTATATGGATATATGGGGATATATACTGTATGTGTGTGTACAGTAGATGACTTTAATTACTCGTTAATTGTGCTTTGTTTCTTCCTGTTTTTTTTGTTTTCAAGAGCAGTTCTGAAGAGAACTAGCCAATAGCAACTAAAAAAGTATTACAATTATCAGATATATGACAATCCATATATTTATAATTACTGAAATAGAGGCCTGGGTCTCTATTTCTTTTCAAAAGGTTTTTTGCCCAGACCTCTAAATAAAGGGACTTTGTTTAGCATAATCATAATCTAATAACACACATACTAAATTTTTGAACAGCACCTGCTGGGACTAGACAGTCCAACACTGTAAGATAAAGGAAAACAAAAAAAGTTGTGTGGGAAGTTTTTGAAGCGTAAAAAAAAAGGGAGCAACTGATTACACATAGCTAGATGTGTGAAGGGCATGGTCAGTAGTCCGCTATTTACTGTTTTGGCTCAGATCACTCAGGCCGCAATTCAAGACAAGATCTCTTATTTAGAGAAGGCCTCTACTCAGGGAAAGATGTGCATGTACATGTATATACAATGTATGTGGATAAATGAATGATGAAGTCAAACTCATTTGAGAAAATATAATGCTAGCTTTAATATAAAAATGACAACACTAAATCTCTCGAATTTATAATAAGTGATTTTACCAAGCAGAGTTTTTGAGATAAGTATCGATCCATCAAATATAGTAAAATAGCCCTTGATTCCTTTATTAAGAAATGACACTAAGAATAATGTAATCTAAGATGATGCCTCAGTTTCACCACAATATAACTTGCTAGCTAGACAGAGATAGATATGAGTGTTAAATGTGACGCATGAATTCAAAATGGGACATGTGCACACATGTTTATATATAGTGTAAGACCTCGATCATCAAAGACTTAACGTGGTAAGTGTTGTCATAATCAATTATCTGTTTCTAAAGAGGCTATGTGTACCAAGCTTAAGAATTTAACAAAATGCATAATAAGTATGTGCTACTGTGGGACAAGATGACATATGCTACTGTAATAAAATGATATAAGATGCACATTTTAAAAGTCCATGTAACAAATTAACATTGCTATATTGTAATACAGTATAGTACAATAATTTACACACATTTCTAATAATTTTTAACTGTCTGATGAGTTTACATTAAATAGCCTCAGCTCATTATCGTTGTCACCTTATCCTCACTAATGGCTCTTGTTTAGCAATAGAGAGATGTTTGATTCTATGTCTGTTAAATAAGATATACAAGAGACAGACAAGGAGACAGACAGAAGTAAACACAAGAGAGAGACCAAGGAGAGAAACAAAGTGAGAGACAGAAAAAAGAGGAAAAAACTTTATTAATCAATAATTGCAATTACAAGCACCAATATGTATAGGTAGATATACCTCTGTTAGCAATGTGATCAATAACTCTAATATTCTCATCTCCTTCCTCAACCAATGACAAATAGAGTTTGAGCTGCTGTCAAAACTGACAAAACATTCACTGACTAGCTCGGCTAACTACATGTGAAAACAGGATAAGATCATAACAATATGAGTACCATTAATTTAATTATATGTACAAAAACTGACAACTATGTTCATATATAGTATACATGAACATGTATATATTAAGGTAATGACTAGTACTAGTCTATAGTCCTTTAATAAAGACATGTAAACTTCAAGTCTACAAGCTATTATAGCTAATATGACCAAACATTGGGCAGGGTTGTCTGGACTGCAGTTTTCCAACTTACAGATATAAACTTTTATATCCATTAACTAATACTTTAAAAGAATTAATTTTGTACATACAGGACATTGAGTATAATCTGAATGATCGTATGGTTGAGTACTAGACATACATGTTCTCATTATGTTGAAAGGAAATAAATAATCTAGTGACATACAAGGTGTCCACAATCACCAAGAAGCATGCGGCTACAGGCATTATCTCATTCATCATGATTCATAATTAAATACATGTCTTCCTACTGTATAGTAGATATCACTAGACTATCACAGTTGTTGGTCTAGTCTTGAAGGAATGACGATATAATTCAATCAGGAATACAAAATTTGTAAAGATAAACTAATTAATTCATCATACTCTTATGGATTAATTAACAGTTAATTCATCCATCATGAGGATTAATGCTTTAGTTATGCTCAGACAATTTAGTCATCCATCCTTGCAATACCCTTTCTTTCTGGTAAAGATACAAATTGCAACAGTACAAGGAGAACTACCTTACGTATATGTATAACCTAACAGTTGTCCACCCATTACTGATAACTGATACAAACAAGAGAAGGCAAAATATTTTCCCATCACAAGAAGACAACACAATAAATAGAAGGAAACAGACTATCTTTATCTTATGCCTGCATTGATGATACACTAAAAATGAACAGCTTATACCTGTTATGCAGGAATGGATGGATGAAATAACAAAACTTGAACAATACAGTTATTATAAATATACATTGTAGCATGTACTATCCAATACACTGGTCATACTGATACGTATCAATGGGAAAATAACATACCTGTAGTAACTAATGGATGCAATAACTCTGTTTACTAGAGTCAGGAATGTTTTCAATTATTCAACCAAACAATGGCATTGAGGAAAAATTTTTCATGGTTATTTCTGACCACAGCACACATATCACTTGACGACCTTTCAAAATGCCATATTGTTACAAAACACAATCAAACAATGAAGAATACAAAGGCATTCACAATTGTTGAGTTTGATGGTGGAGCATGTGGGCTAATAAAACATTTTAGAACAGTTAATAGCACAACCAGACATCAGAATAATAGAAAAAGAGAGACAAGAAAAGCAAGAAGTAGAAATTAAAAAACTTCTCAGAATGAGAACTAGCTTAATTCTACATTAGAAGATTATGGACAAGAGTGTGAAAGGCCTAGCTATGGCTGATAATCTTAAACAGCTACAACATCATTTTAAATTACACTATCAGCTATATTATCTAGTCAAAATATCCTATACTATATATGTACTAGTGAAAGTACTATTGTGTGATAACAAGCCTTTTGTGTGTCTGATAGACAAATTCCCATTACTGTCTCCCCCTTCCAATAATGGCAAACTATTCAGTAAACAATATACATTACTGAATGTTGATTATATTATTCAACTCAATACACAAACATTGAGATCAGTAGGTGGTAATGTGGGAGTGCATTTCTACAGTCATTGTCTCCTAGACTCATCATCTACTCCACCCTAGCCTTGTCTTGATCCTTATCTCTCAGTAGTAACGGAGAACATTCGCTAAAATAGCTCTATAGAAAACCACTCAATAACACAAAAGAATAGCGAATTATAAATATTGAATGAAGATTATCATATGTCTTTTATAGTACAACAGCTCATTAAAGATATCAATCTATCCAATTATTCAGGCCACAAACCACATACGTGTATATGAATGCTTAAAGAACACTAACATCTAATAATATTTTAAGCCCATATACTACAATGAAATGAAGTAGTTACTATATAATTTTAGGTATTTGAAGAACTCATAATTATGTTATGCTATA
>NW_024532344.1:0-5591 GCF_016097555.1 Gigantopelta aegis
TTATTTAGCATTGATATGAAATTGATTTTAGCATTTAATGTGCATTGATCATGCTTATGACATTGATTTAGCATTGATGGACATTGATATGAACATGATTTAGCATTGATGTGACATTGAGTTGACATTGATCATGATATGACATGATCTATTACTCATAGGTATGATAAACTACGAGGAATCATAAGGAATTTTTATAACCAAACAGGACTCTCTATGTTTAGAGACGATGGACCAATATGGTGGAGGACCTTGTGGTTCTACAGATCATGACCATCATATTGGAGCTGATGACAGTATTTACTGGCAAACAAGACTACAGGTCAATAAAAGAAAGGCACAAATTTAGTAACGTGTGCACTATTTTTTCTCTGTAGGTGAGATGTATAAGGAACTAAAGAATATGAAATATTTATAAATCAGCCTGACTTCTACTTTTATCAAGGAGGCAATAAAGTGGGGATGGGCTACAACGAAATCAGTTACAGCTTGCCAAGATGGGAAGATTTGGACTGTAGTAGACAGGTCAGTCTGGAGATTTATTGTTAATGTACAATTATTCATTGAGTGTTTTATGAGTAAAGATAGTTTGTTAAGTAGTAATAACTATCATAGATGACTATAGATAATTGTTCCTTCTCACGTTTATAGCGACAAATTTATTTCTTATTAAAAAATATTAAGCTGTACATTTATAAACCATTAATTTTTTTATTTTTCATTTCAGAGTATGTATGACGATACTTTATCACTCTTACCAACACAAGGTTGGATGTTTTGTACCTATTGTGGTGTATCATGCAGGTGGATCTGCGCTATGTGTTGAACCATTAGAATCTCATCTACTGGAATACGAAGGGCACTGGCACAGTACATGGGGTATGGTGTGGCGGCATGTTATCGTGGCACTGTCCTATATGATGGACCAAATCTCAAGCTATAGTTAAGAAATGGGTATCTTTCTTCAAACAATATCGAGATATTTTGATCAGTGATATTGTCCATGTAAGACGTCCAGATATGCAAGGTAAGACATCATGCACCCATCAAGCTATACATAGAATAGAACACAGAGCATCTTAGCACTTCTTATGACAATGATATTCATTCTGCTTTAGATATATTGATGTCATTTTACACGTCAACCATTCATTGAGAACCGAGTCTTGCTATGGTCTTTAATCCTACGCTCATACACACTCACACGTAATCTCTCACTTCCACTTTACTATACTGACTGGATACATCAGCAATTGTCTTCCATGAAGGTCAACAGCCTGGACAAGCTTATAACCTGCAACGAGATTATTCAGTATCGATTTCATTTACTATGATGCCTGAAAACCATCACTTGGTTTCTAATTAAAGCACCATAAATATACTTTGTTGTACTGAAATGTTAACTTCCTAAACCAAGAACAGCTTTTGATATGCTTTGAATTTATTTGTTGAGTTAAACTTATTGCAAATATGTATATTATTTAACTAATGTATTTAATATATTATTTAACTACTATTTAATATATTATTAACTAATGTATTTAATATATTATTTAACTAATGTATTTGATATATTATTTAACTAATGTATTAATATCTTATTTATAATGTATTTAATAATGTATTTAATTTACGTATTCAGCTGTAGTTCGGCATGATAGAGGTACACAGCTAAGCAAGTTTCTTCTTAATTTAAATGAAAGTAACAATCCATTCAAATTTTTCATTTTTCTGAAGTCATGGCAGCTCTGACCAGAACATTGATACCATTTGTCCAACAGTTCCTATAATAATTGAAATTAATTAAAAACACTAGTTATCTGTACACATTTCATGACATAAAGACCTCAAATGTTCTCATCTGCTCAGCTGAAAGACTCTTTATGAGATTCACCTTCTCCCAAGGATCCTATAACATACAACACAACAGTACAATATGCACACTATACAGGATACTCTAATACTATTTATTACAAAACTATAAGTGACTTACACTGTCCAGTCTGAAAAAATTCTCGGAAATAGATTTCTGACGGATTAACTGGAAAGTTATCTACACAACTCACAATTAAATTAATTATTATAAATGTTCTTACCCATCAAATAGAACCTTGCATATAGAACATCTTTGTTGTCATCCATTTTGTTTGGATCGACACTTCTAATAGCCAGCCAAGTATTATTACTGCAATCTAAAAGATACAACTAAATGAGACTTGTGTAAGTGTAGCAACTAACCATGTAGAAAATCCATTCCACTCATACAACCACTATTACCATTGTGACCACCTTCACCATAATATTCCAATAGAAAATGATATTGTTCATCATCCTACGTATAAGCCAATATAAAAAAAACATGTTAGAGTATCTCTAGTAGAATCGACCTACTTGAGCTTCATCATCTTCTGAGAGTAGAGCTGATTTTAAAGAGATGCCATCCATGTCTTCGGGTACTTGGTATCCACCAAGATCAATGAACGTAGGAGCCTTTTAAAAGATAACATTGGCATTATTCAAAGATATGATACCATATCAATATTCAATGCTAAAGCTTTTGTCGTTTTATTCTTGGGAATTCCTGGACCCATTGCAATAAATGGCACTCGAATATTCTCATCATATGGTTGCCTCTTCTCTCCCTAAATAAAGAATGATTAATTACCATTAATGTTCTATAAAAATCATTCTGGGTATATAAGTTATGAAGATACACAAAGGACCAGCCATGTAAGCATTACAACGTACATGTTGGTTATTTTCCCCCAAGATGATAACCTAGTAGAGTATATCAATAATTAAACATAGACCGCTGTTTCTTACCGTGATCACTGTTATAGAAAATATATGTGTTATTTATAACTCCAGTATTCTACAATGCAGTTCATCAAATAGTTGTATTGATAGGATATTATACTTACAGTTAGAGTCTTAACTATAGGCTTCTACCAGATCATCAACTGACTCAAGAGTACGTATTCTATCTCTATAGAGATCATCAATCACTTCAGCTGATTGTGGAGTCAATGGAGGAGTACCTGATTTGATAACATAGTTTCAAATATATAATGATGGCCCTAGTCTTACCATTTGAGAGAATCCAGTGTTTATCTAGTGCCTGAAATCCATAGGTTGGAGTACGAGGTGCTGATTCATTGTTGAAGTCATTGGCATATTGTGGTGCTGGAGTAGCTGGTCGATGAGGAGCTGGAGTGGGATACGTACATGAAGAAAGGATTTAAACCATGGGTTTTATTAGTTTGAGGCACTATCTTTAATGAATTGGACAGCTTGATCACGGACACGATCAGTGAAATAGTCTCCTCGTAATTATCACCATGTTTCTCCTCCTTGCCTTGATTTAGTACAGAGTAGTGATAGAATATTACTAGATAAAAAAGTAGTCATCAATTGTACTAGCTACTTCAGTTCTCACTAACCTGTTCCCAACCAAAGTGTACCATCTATCCCAACCAGGTGGAATATGCTCAACAGTTATACCAGAACCTCCTGTAGCATAGTTATTTAAATATTTACCTATAATTATAATAAAACAATAACAAAATTAGTTGTTTAAAGCTAAAAATGATGTAGCATATACAAAAAATCCTGTCTTGTATCCTGCCTTGGACATGTAAGCTCCCATAGTGGCTCTGCTCATTACGATCTCTCCAAGATTGATTATCACAACCAGCACTACATTATTCTCATATGTATGATGATTATGGACATATTTCCCAGTAAGAATAGAAGATCTGAAATAATTTAACATAATACACCTTAAAAATCACTTACATTATTTTGGTTCTTGTCAATACTACATATCATACAATAACATTAACAACAACCATAATATACTTTTGACATAATGGATGGCCATCTCTTTATATATAGTAACTGGATATCTGATCACCTAACAATGTGACTGGATCTATCTACTGTTAGTCCATGCAGTCCATGTAATCATATTATATATGAGGTGTCTATATAGACGTGTAAGGCGTTATATTGAATATGTAATGGAGGTCATAGGAGGGTATAGTAATTTAAGAAGAACAATACCTTCTACCTAAATTGTCATATTTGCCATGTAACCTTTACAGGAAATCCCACCCTAAACATGGCACACCACCCCAAAAATCAAGCTACACAAGTACTACAATATGTATATAGTCAATGCTTCTTACCTAGAAGGGCAGCAGACTGGAGTGTTACATATGCATTTTCAAACATAAGACCTTGTTCAATAAGAAGTGAGTTGTAACTTTGGTTGAACATGTAAGGAGCCCCAACTTGATATCTTGGTCATCAGTCAAAATATACACTGTACATTGAATGACTAGTGAAGAGAGCATCACAGATATTACCAATGTTAGGCTTTCCAGCTAATGCTTCTTTGATGCAGGCTGTTATAGAGAAAAAAAAACAATGAAAAGATAAAGTACCTCATCTTCTGCAGCAGATTCATCTATTTGGGTGTGGCTCATCAAACAAGTCCATTCATACCCTGAGAAAACATGTGAGTATCAGTTCGCCCCACTATCTGCAAAAAGAGAGGTGTATTGACTACCATGTTCATTGTATTTTGTTTACTAGTCCTGATAGCTGGGTCCTCAGTGGCAGAAGAGGAATCTCTTCTTGTTGCTTATTGCAAGCAATCAGCAAGTAGACTAACCATATTTATTCACAAACAATTTTATTGACATACTGTGTAATATTTAGAAGGAGAATGGCGGGACAAACTTCAAAATATGTTAGCAATAACAAAAATTGGAAATGACTGAAGTAAGTAAGGATCTGTAATTTCATTGAGATAAAAATTTGATTCATATAATATCAGCTGTTTGTGACAATGTTCCTCAAATGGTATCGCTGTTGCTACTGTGATTGGTGGGAAATACGAAGTGGTTGTTAAATCAGAAGATCAAAATATAGATGACTTCTTAGCAACATTTTAAAGTATGTATTATGCTATTATGTTTACTGCTTAGTTACTATATCTGTTCTCAGGAAAATGAGCAGTTCTAGAATTAAACAAATCAGTCATCCTACTGAATTAGAAGAAATACTAACTACAGATCAGGAAATCATCTTAGCCTCTATAAGAGGACAAGATTCATTAGGGTATTTGTTAGAAGGATAATTTGTAAATACAACTTAAAATATTTTTATCACAGAACACAGAGTTTTTCAGCAAACTAGCACTCTCAATTGGAGTTCCCGATAATCTTATAATTGCAGCCATTCACCATCCAGAGTTGGTTTCTACTGATGTAGTATTGAATAGTAGCAAAGCTATGGAACTATGGTTTATAAAAAAACAAAAATGGGTAGCACTGCATCTTAAGGACATAGAAGATGAGATCACTCCTGAGGAAATCCATTATCAAATCTTAACATATGTCAGACATATAAAATATCCACCATTTGTAAGCTTAACAAATCCTCCATCTATCCATGTCTATCTATCTCTCCATTCATTCATATTGGCATTTATTCTTCATAAACCAATTTATCATCATCCATCCATTTGTCCTTCCATCAATTTGTCATCTTTCTTCCAGTTGTTTACACAGGAGATGATTTTGAAG
>NW_024532345.1:0-5505 GCF_016097555.1 Gigantopelta aegis
ATCAAGGTCTGTATCTGGTGTGTTCCACCATGCCCTGAGCAAGCTGAAGACAGACTGGGAAAGATTGGTCACAAACATTCTCACCATAACCACAGAATCTGTTCCTCCACCCTCCTGCAACACGCCCTGTGCAAGCCATGCGACGTTACGCGCGTGCGTGGCTGTGCGGTGACGTACGATACGACGTCCAACCTCATCCCACATGTTTGTCAATTCGGTGGCTCAAATCTCCGGTGAAACGTGCGGGTCAGTTTCATACGCGTGATTACCGGCTTGTTGCGGAATGCTCCTGTGGTTCAATTCTTGCAGTATGTGGACGGGTCATTGTCTTGTTGAACCATCAGAAGGGGACCATCCTGTGTCCTTCGGTGATCGGCGTGCCAAAGGGGGGCTGTACAATATTTCTTAGAATACCTGGCAACATAACGCTGGGCTCTAAGGGCCAAACTGTTGACCCTTATTGCGATCACACTCCTGAAATCCACAGCTGACTGCCCCCCATACCATCGACACCCGCCTGCAAACGATCACGTTCCTTCACCACATGTCCGTCACGTACCTGTTTTAGAGTCGCCTGTACGCAACGCTGTGCTCCTTCCATGCGGCTAAAGGAGGGACAGTGAACCGGACTCATCTTGAGAAAACAACGCTTCCGTAACAGGCTGGTCGATGATTACCCTCTCTTGGTAGAGAAACTTGTAGTCTCGTCAGCACTGTCAGGCTTCGTCATGATGTTATCCGTTGTACGGGCGCTCTGCACCTTGAGTCCAGCCGTTCCGAGTCGACGGATGCCGTCATCGGATGGATAGGCCTTCCATGACGTCCTGTCGTGTTGCTTGCTGTCATCGTCGCAGTTCTGAACCGGTCACGGAGGTGGTGTCGTCGAATCTGCCGGTCTTGGCGTGGGGTCGAAACGGGACGTTGACCAGGTCTGTTGATGACTTCAACAAGTCGTCCAATATTTGATGGATGGACTCTGATGGTCCTAGCAACTTGGCTTTGCAAAGTCCCCCCTTGAACCATGTCCAGCGCTCGCTCCCTTTGTTCTTCTCTGAGTCGTGACATTCTTAATGTGACGAGGCGTATGCGTGACACGTTACGTGACTTTTTCTTTTATGTAGTGACCACATTTTCACGTGCATTGCATACAGCATGATTGAGCATGTAGTGAACGCATTTCACACCATTTTGTGTGTTTCTGCTATTGTATGTGAAACGAGAACAAAACCAGGATTAAAACCCGGACAAAAGTACCAATCAATGGCTTCCTCTCATAAATTGTTATTTTAAGTCCAGTAAATATATTTTTTATTAATCACAACAAAATATTGAAAAATATCTGTTTTGCGTTTTCATTGTGTGTCAGTATATATATATATATATATATATATATATATATATATATATATATATACATGTATATATATATTTTTATATATATGCAGAAAGTATTAACCTTTTTGTCATCAATTAATGTTTCTGATTTCGGTTATCGGCCAATATCAATGACATTGTAAATCTAGGAAAAGAATTATCCTCTTGCATTTTACATTTTCAGTGCAATCAAGGTATGTGATGGGTTTTTTTCCTATCACATACTTTCAAGAATTTGATAACTTTGCAAATTATATGTAAATTAATCGAAGGAAGGAAATGTTTTATTTAACAACACACTCAGGACATTTTATTTAGGGTTATATGGCGTCAGACATATGGTTAAGGACAACACAGATATTGAGAGAGGAAACCCGCTGTCTCCCCTTCATGGGCCTCTCTTTTCCATTAGCAGCAAGGATCTTTTATATGCACCATCCCACAGACAGGATAATATATACCACAGCCTTTGTTACACCAGTTTTGGAGCACTGGCTGGAACGAGAAATAGCTCAATGGGTCCACGGACGGGGATCGATCCTAGACCGACCACGCATGAAGCGAACGCTTTACCATTGTGCTACGTCCCGCCCCGTAAATTAATCGAGTTTACGGCCCTACGTTTATTGACATTTTACTAAACGTATTAAGGTGACACTCCATACTTTACGTATGCATTCATAGTCACCAAACAAAAACATTTAAAGTTACAGTCTCTGGTTACCATATTATAATATCATGTACAAATATGAAATACAAGCTCAAATGCACTTTTAAAAAACTCGTGTGTGTTCGCTATGAACGGAGATCGTCAAAAGTATACGCTCGATTCGTCGGCTGTACCGCCATTGCTCGGCAAAGAACAAACGACAGCCTATTGTCAGTTTCAGTTAACACGTGCGTTTGTGGATTTGAAATTGTAGGGGTCGTCTCTAAAAACGAAATAAGAAATCTTGCGCTGTACGAAGAACGTTCGGTTGAGGATACGGTTAGTAGAGTCTTTCGTTAAAACCGGTTTGATCTTGACAAGGTATTATCGACAATGGTACCTTCCTATTTCAGAATTAATATTTTATAACGTGTCAGTAGAAGTTTCAAAGTTTAGTTTGTATACTAATAACACATTGATCATGTATATATTTTTAATAAAACATACTAAAGTAGACAATGAACGTTTTAACTTCTTGATTTTACGTGTGTTAAAATTAAAATAAATATTCTTTCGTTTGGAAAGGGCAAAGTCAGTTTGTTTTGTTTAACGACATCAATTTAGAGCATATTAAGAGGAAACAGGTGCATGTGCTGGGGTGGGGGAGGGTGGGTTGTATTGGGGGTCGAAGCCCCTATCTGCTCAAGTTAAAAATTGATCGTTTATATGTACCATCCCACAGAGAGGATATCACATACCATGGCCTTTTTTATACCAGTCATGGCGCATTGGCTGGAACGAGCCCGCCGATGGGGATCGATCCTAGACCGACCGCGCATTTCCAAAAAAAAAACCTTTTTAGGGGGGAGGGGGCATGAGTCCCCCACTTTTCAGATATTTTGCTTTATAATTGCTTTATAATAGTGTAAAAGTGTGTAAATATAAAAGTGTGCCCCCCTTTTTTTGGCACCTTCCTACGCCACTGAAATGTTACGTAAATCGAACACAACACCCTTTTCCTCTACGCCTAGATCGTTACGTAATTATTAACACCCCCTTACATGTAACGCGTATGCCAACCGCTGGCCACTGTTAAAATTTCAAGGAAAATCCCCTACCGACCCCTTAATCAAGACAGTTAAATTTGTTCAAAATCACGCGAGACGTTCAGCGCCTGCGCAAATCGCGTATAGTCCCAGTTCTACTGGCATCCCGCTAAATGAATAAAAACAAAGCTGGCCATTGCGTTTGTAGTTGACCTAGATAATGTAGATGTAGCGAGCATTGCAAAACTATAGCGATGTGGTGGACCTTTTATGTACCAAACAGAACTGGGTCATCTATTCTAAATGCTTTAATAATAAAAATATTCTAGGGACTGCAGCTTTAAATAGGAACTTTACACTGAAAGCTGTCCAGCGTTCAGAAAAAACAAACACCCCCCCCCCCCCCCCCCCAAAAAAAAAGAGAAAAAAAACCCACACGTTTATTTTTAAGTAAGGATATCCAAAATAACGACATTCTGATTTCTATTCAAAAAAAAACCGCGTCACATATTCTTACGTCATTTCAATATTGGGTAATGGATTGACTTGAATTAAGGTTGCGTGTATAGTTGTATTAAGCTTGAGATTATATAATAAAGAGATTATTATACTCGTGTCAAAAACATCAATTCACTGGTGAACACACACCCACACAACCCCACCCACCACCATCAATAATTGTGAGTTCATCGTAAGTGGCGTTGTGCCCACAGTTGACGTTAACGTCGATGAAATTGGGTCAAAATGGTTCCAACATATGGGCGCCGTGCGTGGAGGTGAGCGATTCGCAGCCGATTTCGGATAGTTTTCGCGGACATCCGACGTCTGAAAAGTTCATTACTGGTTGCTGTAGCTGTCATGAAACGGTTGCGGAGGTGACGTAACACAATAAGACGGTCATCTGCTTATAACGTCAGACATGGTCTACCCGGCCTACTCAGATCATAAATTGCCCGTCGACTGCAACCCAACTCCCCTGCAACGTCAGCTACTGATGTTCCCGGGTGCAATATGCCGACGGCAGGTTCACGCTGCACATTGTGAGGCGTGGCATCGAAACAGGTCGTAAAAATATCGCTGTAATGTGTTTTTTCGTTGTGTCAGACTACTGTGAGCAAGTAACGATGAAAACACGTGTGCTATTGTAGACACCTGACCAGTGGCACTTGCAAAACCACTTTTGCATCAATTGTGCACGTGCTATGCATCGGGTCACGTGGGCTGTGAATGGACTCAAATGGAGCGTGGCCATTGCCATTACAATATTTGTTCCTGAAAAATACGTGCTTTTAACACTCATTGAAATTTTAGATTGTGAAAATTTTAATTTGACTCAGTATATTATATTACATTTGAGAGTACTTTCCAATACTGTTCTTTTTAAATGATTTAAAGATCTCCGAGTAATTATTGTACCATTCACTCTTTAAAAACATGTAATGTTATAACACCTTTATTGATACAGCAGAAACTATTCATTACAGACACGGGTTGAGAGAGAGAGAGAGAGAGAGAGAGAGAGAGAGAGAGAGAGAGAGAGAGAGAGAGAGAGAGAGAGAGAGAGAGAGAGAGAGAGAGAGAGAGAGAGAGAGAGAGAGAGAGAGAGAGAGAAAGAGTGTGTGTGTGTGTTCTGGATGGGAGTAAAAAATCGTTCGAAACACCAGTTATGGTATAGTCCAGGACCAGCTAAAAATGGTTGAGCACAACACCCACTACACAGTTGATTTGTCATTTCTGGCTGCTTGGGGGATGTCTCTGGGACATTGTCAGCCCTGATGTACAGTTGATTTGTGGCAGCAACACTAGGTGTCAGCCTATTTTCTAACAGAGGTATACGGGGAGCCATCGTGAGTAATATGCTCTGTGTAGCTGTGCCCTCTTTGTGAAGACATAAAGAGATAGGTATGTACATGTAGCTGTGCCCTCTTTGTGAAGACATAAAGGGACAGGTGTGTAGCTGTGCCTTCTTTGTGAAGGCATAAAGGGACAGGTGTGTAGCTGTGCCCTCTTTGTGAAGGCATAAAGAGACAGGTGTGTAGCTGTGCCCTCTTTGTGAAGGCATACAGGGACAGGTGTGTAGCTGTGCCCTCTTTGTGAAGGCATAAAGAGACAGGTGTGTAGCTGTGCCCTCTTTGTGAAGGCATACAGGGACAGGTGTGTAGCTGTGCCCTCTTTGTGAAGGCATAAAGGGACAGGTGTGTAGCTGTGCCCTCTTTGTGAAGGCATAAAGGGACAGGTGTGTAGCTGTGCCCTCTTTGTGAAGGCATAAAGGGACAGGTGTGTAGCTGTGCCCTCTTTTTGAAGACATAAAGATACAGGTATGTAGCTGTGCCCTCTTTTTGAAGACATAAAGATACAGGTATGTAGCTGTGCCCTCTTTGTGAAGACATAAAGGGACAGGTGTGTAGCTAAGCCCTCTTTGTGAAGACATAAAGA
>NW_024532346.1:0-6029 GCF_016097555.1 Gigantopelta aegis
TGGGTTCATGTTGGGGGGTGCCCTGACGGACGTATTAAACAGGTTGAACACAGCAATGTAGGGACCTGACGGGACAGTTTAAACAAGGATTGTTGACCACCATTTAGCGCACTGACAGGACAGTATTAAACAAGTTGTCACGCAATGGAGGGACCTACGGGACGTTTTAAACAAGGAGTGGACATAGAATGGAGGCACTGGGGACCACAATGGAGGGACAACTGACGGGGACAGTTTTAAAAAAGGATTGGGGAAACGCAATGGAAGGACACGCCGGGCTATTAAACAAGGATTTGGAAAATAGGGCAAGAGGGGGCAGTTTTAAACAAGGATGGCCAAATTTAGGGCATTGACGTAATAAAAAGGGATTGTGACACATAAAGCAATGAGGGACACTGACGGGACAGTATTAAACAGGATTGTGGACACAGCAATGGAGGGACACTGACGGGACGTATTAAACAAGGAGTCATCGCATGTAGGGACGATTTGACACGCAATGGCGGGCCGACGGCGGGCCCGTATAACCAAGGATTGTGGGCCCCCCCCATTTCGGGCCCTGCCGGGCCAGTCTTCCCCCGGCTGTGGCCCCTCGCCCTGGCGGGCCCCTGACGGGCCCGTACTTCAACCAGGGGAGTGTGACCCCCCGCCCGGCGGGCCCTGACAGGGGGACGCTGTCCACACGGATTTGGACACAGCTGTCGGGCATTGCCGGGCCTGTCTTACAACCGGCCTGTGGCCCCCGGCCATGGCGGGCCCCGCCGGGACCGTTTTCCACGGCTTGTGGCCCCAGCCATGTCGGGCACCCTGTCGGGCCCCGTTTCCCCAGGCTGTGTGGCCCCCCGCCCTGCGGTACCCTGCCGGGTACCGTCTTCCCCCGGCTTGTGTGACATCGCACATAGATGGAGACAAAAAACCAACGCGTGACCGTCTTCCACAAGCATTGTGGGCCCCCCCGCCCGCGCTGGGGCCCCTGACGGGACAGTAATTAAAACCAGGCTTATGGCCCCGCCATGGCGGGACCTGCTTTGGGACAGCAATGGAGGGACACGCTGCCGGGCCAGTTTTAATCCGGGACGGGCCCCCGGGACATGGCGGGACACAAACGGGGCCCGTAATTATAACAAGGATTGTGGACACAGCAATGGAGGGACGACTGACGGAGAGTATAAAAACAAGGATTGTGGACAAGCAATGGTGGGCCCCCCACTGACGGGCCGTCTAGTCCCCAAGGCTTGTGGGCCCAGCAAATGTAGGGACCCTGCTGGACAGTATTAAACAAGCTTTGGACCACCAATTTAAGGAACACTGACGGGACAGTCTTAAACAAGGCTTGTGGCCCATGCCATGGAAGGGCCCTGAGGGGACCATCTAAACGAGGATTGGCACCACCGCCCTGGGGGGGGCGGGACCCAAAACTGACGGGACAGTCTTTACAACCAGGATTGTGGACCCGCAGTGCGAGGGGCCCACTGACAGGGACGAGTACGGATTACCAGGATTGTGGACACAGCAAGGAGGGACAACTGACGGGACAGTATCCAACAAGGATTGGGGACACAGCAATTTAGGGACACTGCCGGGACAGTATTCACCAAGGATTGTGGCCCAGCCAATGGAGGGCCACTGACGGGACAGTATTTACACCACGGATTGTGGACACAGCAATGGCGGGGACACTGAAGGGGGCAGTATTAAACAAGGCTTGTGGACACAGCCATGGCGGGCCCCTGACGGGACCGTATTAAACAAGGCTTGTGTACACAGCAATGGCGGGACACTGACGGGACCGTATTAAACAAGGATTGTGGACACAGCAATGGAGGGAACACTGACGGGACAGTATTTAAACAAGGATTGTGGGACACGCCATTTAGAGGGCCACGACGGGACAGTATTAAACAAGGATTGTGGGACAACAGCAACTGGAGGGACGTGCTGACGGGACAGTCTTAAACACAGGAGTGTGGCCACCGCAATGGAGGGACACTGACGGGACAGTATTACAAATCAGGATTGGGGACACAGCCCTGGAGGGGCCCTGACGGGCCCAGTATTCCCCACAAGGCTTTGTGGACACAGCAATGGCGGGACACTGACGGGACAGTGATTCCACCAAGATTGTGTACACCGCAATGGAGGAACACTGACGGGACAGTTATTAACCAAGGCTGTGGACATAGCAATGGAGGGCCACTGACCGGGCCGTATAAACCAAGGCTTGTGGACCCACCCCTGGAGCGCCCCTGCCGGGCCCGTATTCACACCAGGCTTGTGTGGCCACCGCCTATGGAGGACCCTGATGGGGCAGTCTTCAACCAGGATTGTGGCCATAGCCCTGGCGGGCCACCTGACGGGACAGTATTAAACCAGGTGTGGACCCAGAACCTGGAGGGCCCTGATCGGGCCCGTTTTCCACAAAGGATTGTGGCCACTCAGCATCGGAAGGACCCTGCCGGACCAGTATTAAACAAGGCTTGTGGACACCAGCAGCATGGCGGGACCCTGAAGGGGCCCGACTTAAAAACCCAGGATTGTGGACACAGCAATGCAGGGCCACTGACGGGGGCAGTCTTCAACAAGGCTTGTCTGGGGCACAGCCATTTAGGGGCCCGGACGGGCCACGTATTTTACCCCGGATTTGTGCCCCCAGTGATGGAGGGACCACTGCCCCGGGCCAGTAGTGGCCGCGGATTGTGGCCCCAGCGGCCCAGGGGGCCGTCTGTGACTCGATGGGGACAGGAATAATGTAGTACATGCACAATCGGAAGGATCACTGACGGGAACCGTCTTAAACACGGGTTGAGATGGACACGCCATGGAGGGACCTGCGGGCCAGTCTTCCAACAAGGATTGTGGACCCCCGCAATGGAGGGCCCACTGACGGTGCAGTATTCCCCAGGATTGTGGACACCGCAATGGAAGCCTTAGGACCTGACGGTTAACAAGTATTACCCCCGGCTTGTGACACACCGAGCATGGCGGGCCGCTGACGGGACAGTTTTCACAATAGGCTTGTGGCCTTTAGCCCTGGGAGGGCCACTGCCGGGACCGTCTTTAACAGGCCGGATGTGGGCCCCGCGAACTGCTGGGCCCCTGCCGGGCCCCGTATTACCCCCGGCTTGGGCCCAGCACTTTGGAGGGCCCCCCTGCCTGGCCAGTCTAATGCCGGCTGGGGCCCCGCCTGGATGGACACTGCCCGGGCCCCGCTTCCCCCGGCTTGTGGCCCCCCGCACTGGACGGGCCCCTGCCGGCTAACTATTCTCCCCCCCGGCTTGGCCCCCCGCACTGGCGGGACACTGCCGGGCCCGTCTTCCCCCCGGCTTGTGGCCCCTCCCCCTGGAGGGGGGCTGCATGCGGGCCCGATTCCCCCCGGCTTGTCCGCCCCCGCCCTGTCGGGCCTGCCGGGGCCCGTCTTTTTCCACCAAGGCTTGTATACCAACCGCAATGGAGGGGCCCTGACGTGGGGCCGTCTTACAGTTTTCCCCGGCTTGTGGACCCCGCATTGCTGGCCCCTGCCGGGCCCGTCTTCACCCCAGCTTGTGTGGCCCCGCCCTGGTTCCCCCTGCCGGCCCCCCTCTTCCCCCGGTTGTCCCCTGGGGGCCCCTGTCCGGGCCCGTACTCCCCCGGACTGTGGGCCCCGCCCTGGACCTGCGGGGCAGTATCTGACGGCTGGAACCAGATAATGAGGGCCACCGCACTGGAGGGGCCCAAGGTTGTGGCCCCAAGGACCGGGACGGGCATACTGCCGGCCCGGCTGTGGACCGCTGCGTCGGGCCCTGCCCCCCCCAGTTGTGGAAACAATGGAGGGGATTGTGGACAGTAGTAAACCCGCCTTGTGGGCCACTGCCCCCCGCCAGGACGTTTCTTAACACGGCTTGTGGACCCCGTAATAGGGACAAGCCGTGGACCCAAAAACAAGGCCCCTGAAACCCACCATGGCCTGCCAGCAGGAAACAGAACTGAAACAAAGGATTGGGCCACCCCCCCTGGCGGGCCCCCTGACGGGCCTGTTTCACCCCAGGCTTGTCCCGCAAGTGGTCCGGCCCCTGACGGGCCAGGCTTAACACGAATTGTTGGCCACAGTAATGTAGGGGGCCCCCTGACGGGGCCCCCGTATTATACCAAGGCTTGTGACACCCCCATTGCGAGGACCCCCCGGGATCCGTTTTAAACAAGGATTGTGATACACACCGCATGTCGGAACACACTGACGGGACGTATTAAAACCAGGATTGTGGACACCAGTTAGGGCCTGGCGGGCACTATACACGGGCCCGTCTCCCAACATGACTTGTGGGACGTATTACACAGCAACACAAGCCATGGAGGGACACTGCCGGAGCCGTATTTCAACCCGGCATGTGGAACATAGCAATATATAGGGGGACACTGACGGGACAGTATTAAACCAGATTTGTGGACAAAGAGTGCCAATGGAGGGACAACTGACGGGACACGTATTACACAAGGATTGTGGACACAGCATGGGCTGGGGACATCTGAAGGGGACAGAATATTAAAAAACGGCTTGTGTCCACCGCCATGTTAGGGCCCTGACGGGACCAGTCTTAATCCAATGAGTGTGGACACAGCCATAGCAGGCCCCTGAGCTGTGGCCCGTAATAGGAGGACATGGCTTGTGGAAGCAGCAATAAGCGGGAAAAACCTGAACGGGACAGTCTTGCCCACTATGCTTGTAGGACCTAGCCATGGCGGGGCCACTGCCGGGACCATATATTACACACGGATTGTATGACACCAATCGAGCGACCTCTGACCGGACAGTATTCACCCAGGGATGTGTACCGACAGCCATGAGGGGACACCGGACGGGACCGTCCTACAACACGGAGTGTGGACATAGACAGATGGAGGGACCCTGAACGGAGACAATTTTTTAACCACGGGGTGCCCCCACCGCCCTGGAGGAACACCTGCCGGGACAAGTCTTCAACATGGATTGTGGACCAGTGCCACATGGCGGGACCCTGACGGGACCCGTATACTTACTACCCAGGGGCCTTGTGGACCACAGCAATAGGAGGGCACGACTGCCGGGCCTAAGTCGTCCCCGGCTTGTGGCCACAGCTCTGCCTCGCAGCGGGCGGGACACTGCCGGTGGGGGAGCCGAGCGTAGCGATCCAAGGGATTGTGGACACCGCACTGGCGGGAACACTGAGGGGCCTGCAAGGGACATCGACGTAACTAGTATTAAAGATAGGATTGTGGACACAGCACGTAGGCAACCTGACGGGCCTCTATGGATTAAACCAAGGATGTGTAGCCACGCTAATGTAGGGAAACTGAGGGACCGTATGATACAACAGCTGGCTTGTGGGACAAAACCGCCTGGCGGGACCCTGCCGGGACCAGTATTCACAAAGGCATTGTGGCCACCCCGCACTGCGAGGGCCGGCTCAGGGGACAGTTTAGAAACACGAAGATTGTGGACCTAGCTGGAGGGACATGATGTGGACCGAAGGGCAACTGACGGGAACCAGTACTTTAACAGGGATTGGACACCAAGCAATGATAGGGACACTGACGGGACAGTATGAAACCTGTATGTGGACCCAGACCAAATGGAGGGCCACTGGACGGTAAAAAAACAGTCTTAAAGACCCAGATGGAAGGACCCAAGCATATGAATAGGCAACTGCAGGGACCAGTATTAACCCAATGGCGTGTGACAGCAATGTAGGGACAAAAAAAAAAAACCCCACTGGGCCGTTATACAATACGGATTGGGGGACACAGACTGGCGGGGAATGACGGACAGTATTAAACAAGGCTTGTGCACACAGCACTGGCGGGACTACACGAGGACAGTATTAACCAAGATGGTGAACACAGCCATAAGGAGGGACACTGACGGGACAGTATTAAACAAGGATATGTAACACAGCAATGGAGGGGACACTAACGGGACGTATTAAACAAGGATTGTGGACACAGCAATGACGGGACAGTATTAAACAAGGATTGTGACACAGCAATGGAGGACACTGACGGGACGTATTAAACAA
>NW_024532347.1:0-6929 GCF_016097555.1 Gigantopelta aegis
TAATAATTTTATTTTTTTAGATAAACAAAAAGTCATTACTTTTAAGCCATCCAGATATTTTTAAAATTATCAGCCCAAAGTTGCGATATTATTTATTACCTCGTCAATATTTTCTATAACACTGGACATGATTACATATCTTAGTTGTTTTAGTTTTTACTTATTGTATACCCACATACTCGTTTTTCTTTTTTAATGGTTTTTTGTCAATTTCTTTCTTCATATACAGCTTTTTCAAGTCTCTCATCACTCTATAAGAGTGGCTTGTGTACGTTCGTTAGTGTAAGTATTTACATTGGACTTCTTGTTTTTATTTTTAAATCTATTACACAGGTTCAGACATTAAATAAAGAATGTGTCTGTGTGTGTGCGTCTTCTTTTCTTCTACACAACACTGGTAAACTGCCACCTTCCACAGTAGATCTATTTCCAATTTCGGTTCTCGGCACTGCACGTGCAGTGTGAGCACATCTGGCAATCAAGGTTTGGGGGTTCTGGCCCTTACCACTGACAGGATGTTTTTTATGGCAGTCTGGACAAGTCTACAATTTCATCTGAACGGGGTGTGTATGTTGTTTGTAAATTGGACTCTACCATGTGCGTTTGGATTGATCCCTGTCATTAAGACTGCACACCCGTTCTTGCAGTTGAATGGCAATATTACGGGGGTAAATGTTTTAAGAAAGGCGTGGGGTTCAGAAGCGTTTTGGAGGCGCTCTCGTCGTTGTTCTATACTATGCTGAAATGGGCCTGTTATGATCCACCCACCTTTGTTTGAAATGGATTGGCTGGTTTGTGTTTTGGACTGAGCCACTACGGGTCGTCGAGTCCTCATTATAATCAGTCAGATATACGGCTGCTGGTGGTCCCTTGCACTTGCCACGGGGACTATCCCCCTCTCCCACCCCAACACCCTTTTGCTGTCCTAGACGGAGAGCCGGCCGAGGGGGGGACACCTGTACCCATGAGAATAGGCGTGCGCTACAATATCTGTTGTGTGAAGGGGGGGGGTGTGTGTGCGCGTAAAACCCGACTATGAGCGGGGACGCTGACCCTGAGCCTGAGAGGGGCGGGGCTAACAGCCATGTATGTATTCATGTTAGTATTCACAAAAACTGATCGTAGGCCAGAATATAGGTGGTTTATTGAAGGACTTGAACTATATGTAAAAGCTGATACAGCAATTCAACAGCACTACAAAATGGTAACGTAACTATGGGGGTTTTATGTGAATATTTTTAATGGTATACTTTGTAATATTGGTAAGCAAAGATGATATGGATGTTTCACTAACAGAACGGTAGAACTGACACATTCCACAGCGACCATTAATTACGTCCATGGCCATTTCAATACTTTCGTAATGTTTAGATGGTCCTGTGACCTACTAATTTTAAGAAGTATTATCAACTGAGAAGTACCGGGTAAAAAAAAATCAACATAAAGGGTCTGGTCTACAAGTGTTACTTCCGTGTGAGAGTTCATTGAGGACGATGGGCCACTAAAGTTTCTTACATTGTGACTATATTATGGAGTTCACATATTCCCGGGGTGTGTAGTACAGTGGGTATCGAATTAAAACCATAGGTGGAAATGACAGCCAGAGTGACTCGGTTAATGGTACCCCCTGTTCGGAGACCGGTAGTCTGACAGCCATATGCTAGTCCAACAGAGCAAAAAACGGAGACGGCAAATGTTCCTCAATTTATCGAAGTGAAAATAAATGCTTGGAAAGTATGTTTGAAAAGTGATGTATGTTGTGTTAGTGCCAATATGCCTCTATTTCGCCCCAAAGTATTATTATTATTAGTTAGTTTATTTTCCCCAGTAGTAATCTGAGAGGGAGTATGCTGTCCTAAAAATCGGGTTCGAGCATTTTGTAATACAGACAGTACTGAGTCTACATTATTCGAATTTAGTAAATATATTGTACATAGGTCCCTAGCATAAATCGAAATACAAATCGATCCATCCGTTTCTTTGTTGCAGTTAACCAAAACCAGGTGCGCCCATAACTGCTACATTAGGTGACCGTTTTTCCTGTACACGTGTTTGACTACGTAGAGGGAGAAAAGGTCGACTTGGAAGGGATGGTAACTAGTGACCCCGCCCCCCCCCCTCCCCACACAACACTGACCAGTAACCTGCCCACACCACACTAACAGACAGCACACACACTTTACATTTGTATAGATTACTATATCTATAATTATTTTATTAACGTCCTGTCCGCCGAACCCCACAGTCTACTACCCCAGAAACAAACATAACGTGTTCTCCCAGCTCAGATATCTTAAGTAGAAAAAATCTTTTTAAATCCCTGCAGCTGCTGAAGTAAACTTTTAATATTTTTCTTTTAGGATCAACAACAAAAAATGTCGATGTATTACGTTTAACGCCATCCAGATATGTTAAAATATTACCAGGGGGGAAAAAAGAAAGGAAAAAGTTGTTGGGGCTATATTATTTTATTACCTCGTCAGGATATTATTATATACACATGGATATAAATATATTAGATGTTTTTAAGTTTACTTATTGTATACACACATAATTTTTTTAAATGTCTTTTTTTGCAAGTCTTTTAAATAATTTTAAATGTCCTCATAAATCGTATAGGATTCATGGCTTGTGTACTTTCGTTATTGTATTACGTATTATTAACTATTGGGACCTCGTGCATTTTTTATTTTTTATCATCTACTAAGTGAATTGAGAACGTAAGTAGAAGCAATGTGGTCTGTTGTGTGCGTCGTCTTTTCTTTCTCAACACTTACCTTGTCCTGCCACGACAGCGTAGTTCACAGTTCTGGACGGGCAGTATCATGTGGCACATCTCAGGCAAGGTTTCGGTGTCTGCCCTTAACACTGTGCACGTGTTTTAGGACAATCGATCTCAAATCTAGAGGATGTTGGGAAAAAGAAACTTTGCTTGATGGTCTAAACCTTACCATGTTCGAGGGGGTGTTTATGTTCAGTCCTGTTCACGACCGGTCACTACAGGGCATCTGAACGTGGTGTAAGTTTGTTTGTAAACGAAGACGTTTTGGATGTCCTCAATTATCGAGTGATCCATTCATTAACTGAAATTCCTTTGTTCATTGAAAATGCAGATGTATGCTGTGGTGTATTAGACTGCGCCTTTTCCGGGAAGAGTTTGATTATCATTTATGCAATTACGGTCTCCCTGGTAGTAACTGCATGCCACGGGAATCCCCCATGGTGTCCAACCCTTATTGCTGTTTACCTCCAGGGGGGATACTGTAACATGATCGCGTGCGTTAATTAGCTTGTTGTGAGAAATTGGACTAAGAGCCTATGACCTGACCTCACCTGACCGAACGCATATGTATTCATGAAGTCTCCATTCGGTACCCAGTATATCGATACCGGTGACGTGAGCTGTAGCTACAGCTGGTAGTGCCTTTCCTACAAATGTTACGTAGCTGTTATGTGATAGTTCCCAGTATGCAGTCCCAACGGTAGCAACCCCTTTTTGAACTGGTTCCACTAAAGAGACTTTTCCTTCCCACACGACCAGTACACACTCCATGAAGCCCCCAGTTATATGTTGAGGCCGTGCATGGGACACTAATTTTTAGAAGTTTATCAACTGACTAGATCGCGTAACAATTCGCATAGGTCTGTCCGCCAACCGTCACGTCCTACCCCGAACAAACATTGATGGCCGTGTTCACTGTAGTTCAGATATTTTATGAATAGTTGTGTGCAAATATTCCCTCGTAGCTAATGTATCAATGTTATATGATTAGTGGAAATGAACAAAACATGTTAATACGGTTAATGTACCACCTGTTCAGCCGGTATACGCCGATGCGGTCAACAGCAAAAATGTATACGATTTCTAATTTTAGTTACCTGCTATGTAAAGTATTTTTATTGGTATTATGGACTTATGCCAATATCCTTAGCGATTTATTATTAGTATTTATTTGTTTTTCACAGTAAAATGATACGGTTATGCTGTCCTTCCATCACGTTAATTACAAAATACTCATTATTTGCAATTTGCAAAGGCATAGGTCCTAAATAAATCGAAAAATCGATCCTTGTCTAGTTGCATTTGCACGACTGTATTACTTAAATGCTACTATTAAAGACCGTTTCTTGTACATGTTACTACTGATAAAGGTAGGCTCGGGTCGACAAAAGGACTAGTGACCCCCCCCCCCCCTCCACGCATACGACACTTATAAAACTTCACAAGTACCAGCTTCCGGGTGAGAGTTACAGTTGTATGTTACTATATGCGCAATTATTTTATGGCCTTCCGCCGCCCCACCTCTACCCCAAGTGACATAACATGTTCTCCAGCTCAGATTATCTTTGTAAGCTCTTGTGTAAAATCCTGTAGCTGCTGAGGAACTTTAATAATTTCATTAATTTTTTTATTTAGTGTGAAATGAACAGCCATATATGGGTAGAGATCGAGTTTTATGTGGATTTTTATTTTTACGACCATGTTCAGGATTACGTTATTTACAGGCTATTTATTTCGTCATACAGCACAAAACATGGAGACTGATGGAAATGTTCAATTATTTTTTGAAAGTGTGAATACATATTTTTTATAACGTATGTTTGACATCGTGTATGTTTTTTTATCGCAATATACCATTTTTTTCCCTAAATGTTTTTATTTTTTATTTATTATTTTATCCCCAGATAGTATCTGATAGGGAATATCTTGTCCTATTATCACTTTTAGTTACAAATACGGTAACATTTATTCGAAATTTAGGAGTATATTTAGAAACATAGTGTCGGTGGAGCATAATATGCGGGGAGCAATTAAATTGTTTATTTTGGGATCTGTTTTTGCAGTTCGCAAACGAGTGCGAGCCATAACTGCTACATTAAATAGCCGTGTTTTCCCGTAAAAATTTAACTACAGTCTGAATGAGAAAAGAAATCGGACGATAAAAAAAGGGGTGAAAGGGAGAGAACAGTTGACAGGAGGGAACGGGGCGCCGTCCCCGCCCCAAATATGCAACGGGGGGGATCCGCACGGCACCATGTAACCATTTGATGCACGCGCACCCACTACCATACACCACCACTTTATTCCAATTTTTATGGTTAGCTATATCTTTATATTATATTTGTTACGCCTGTCTACCCCGCATCAGCCCCACCTCAAATACCGCCAACAACCATGAACGTGTTCTCAAGGGGAGGGGCGCCAGCTCCGATATCTTAGAGTAGATCTTTTTTAGTAAATCCGGTAGCTGCTTAGGTAAGGGCTTTAATAATTGGTTATTTAGAGATAAAACAAAAAATGTGCATTACTATTTAAGCCATCCAGATATTGTTAAAATTACAACCAAAAGTTGCGATATTATTTTATTAACCTCGTCAGATATTTTATATACCATGGACATATACATATATTAGTGGTAAAATTTTAGTTTTACTTATTGTATCCACAATGGAGCTGGGGTGGGGTGTTTTAATGTTTTTGCAAGTCTTTTAATAATGTTTAAAGTCTCTCATAAATCTATAAAGAGTGGCTTGTGTACTTTTCGTTAGTGTATTATTACAATTGGAACTCTTGTTTTTATTTTTAACTATTACACGAGGTGAGACGTAAATAATAGAATGTGTCTGTGGTGTGCGTTCGTCGTCTTTCTTCTACAACACTAAATACTGTCGGGTGCCACGTAGATCTTGAGATCGTATTTCCAATTTCGAGGTTTCTCGGACTGCACGTGCAGTGTGGAGCACATCTCAAGTCAAGGTTTGGGTCTGCCCTTACCACTGACCGGTGTGTTTATGGGGGTCAGTCTGGACAAGTCTACTTGGCCTGTGAACGGGTGTAATTGCTTGTAAATTGGACTCTACCATGTTCGTTATGGATTGAGTCCATTGCATTAACTGGCACCCGGTTATTCATTGAAGGGCAGATATTTAATGGGGTGGATTTAAAGGCGTTTCAGAAGCGTTTTGGAGGCCTCTTGTCGTTCTTATACTATGCTGAAATGTCCTGTTAGTTCCACCCACCTTTGTTTGGATTGGCTGTTTGTGTTTTGGACTGAGCCCCTACGATAGCCGAGTCCTCATTATAATGCAGTCAATATACGGGCTGCTGGTGGTCCCTTGCAACTTGCCAGCGGGGACGATCCCATCTCCCCACCCCCGCCCTTTTTGCGGTGTCTAGACAGAGGAGACCGCCGAGGGGGACACCTGTACCCATGCTAGGCGGTGCGCTACAACAACTTGTTGTGAATGTTGCGCGTAAAACCCTATTATGACCTGACCTGACCTGACCTGACCAGACAGCCATTATGTATTCATGTTAATTCACAACTGATCGTAGCCAGTATATGTTATATTATGACTTGAACTATATTAACAGCTGATACAGTAACACACAACAACTACAAATGGTAAAAGTATACTTTTAGTGTGGATATTTTAATGGTATACTTGTAATCTGGTAGCAAAGATGATATGGATGGTTCCCTAAAAGAACGTGTAACTTAAGCTTCCACACGACCATTAATATAGTCCATGCATTTCAATACAATTGCTATATTGAGAGGGTCACGTGGGACTACTAATTTTAAGAAGTATGATCAACTGAGAAGTACCGTGTAAAACAAATCAACATAGGTCTGTCTACCAAGTTCACTTCCGGGAGAGAGTTCCTTGATTACGCGGTCCACTATAGTTCTTAGTTGTGACATATGCTGTGGTTCCCATATTCACTTGTAGTAATTTGGGATAAATTCAAACCATAGTGAAAATGACAGCCAGAATGAATCGGTTAATGTACCACCTGTTGCGGACCGGTACTAGACAGGCACGCGCGGTCCCACAGCAAAAAACGGAGCCGGAAATGTCTCAATTTCGTTTCGGTGAAAATAAATGCTTGTAAATTATGTTGAAAATGGTGTTATGTTGTTAGT
>NW_024532348.1:0-4603 GCF_016097555.1 Gigantopelta aegis
TAAAATGACAATATATGTATTTTCTGTTCGGATGATTCGATCTGTATCATTATAGAAAAAAAACCCATTGGTGCCAGTATACACAAGACGTGTACTGTGGCAAACCTTTAGAGTGATTTGAAAAGAAAACTAACAAAACAATAAATATAAACATCCGTGCTTTTTTACTTGGTAATCCAAATGAAAATCTGCAATCGAATCACTAAAGAAATCAAGACTACTTCACATGCAGATACATGTAGTTTTACAATTATACTGAATTCGTAGTTGCCACAGGGTAACTGCATAAATGTTTGAAGAAAATATTCTGTATTTACTGTATTTACAACATATATTACTCATTATACTCAAGCCACGTGAATATATAAAGCAAATATAAAGTGACAATTATGTTTTCAAATAATAAACTCTTTTTAAAAAAAGGTTACAGAACTTTAATTTTCAGCTGTTTCAATTTAAAAGTTTTTGCTATTTATGACTTCATATAAATTCCTCCACACACAGAAATAACAAAGCTAAAATGGTGTTTATGATTATGTTTCAATGACCCATGCCAGAAGTCATGATATATCACCCACTCCCCTAATACAATGAGATGAATCCTGAGCTACAAAACATTCACATAATTCCACAGATCCATGGTAGATTCCCATGCATTCCTGTTACGGGTGAAATACCAAACATACCTCTATCTGCCGATGATGTCCTCGTTTCTCACTATATTGGCTGTCGTCCTTGAGATCCTTCATCATCTGCTGAAAAGATTGGATTCAAATAAATACATGTATATACAGTGGGTTCCACGTAATTGCATAGGCTCTGGGCAAACAAATTATTATTCAATTATCCGATCTAGTCGTTTACACAAAAGGCTGTAACTGGGTTCCGCAAATGATATTGCACGTCACTGCAATACTGTAAAATACCCTGGTCAGGTATGTATACTGTTTTCACCACTTCGTTCTCTTTAATACTAAACTGGTATTCATTGCACCGAAACAAAGTGGTGTAAACAGTTTTCCAGGTTGTAAAAATTGATAGCTCAATAAGTTTTAATGTATTTTTTTGAAAGGAGAGAAAAAAAAGAAAAATCATTTATTTCTATTTAAACATGTTATTTTAGGGTGTTTTTTTTTTTAATTATGAGCAATATACTGTGACATATACACTTACGATTATAGCCCTTAATGAGCAATAACGATTTGTTTAAATCATTAAACAGAATCTGCCCATTTATCATTAAATAGCAGATAAGTAGATTTTTAGATGTACTTGTGTGGTGAACAAGTGATCAATTCTACTTTTGCTTCTATCGCTGATTAGTAATATTTGGGTTTAGTTAAAACAAGATTTAAAAAAAAAAAAACGATATCAAGAAATATTCCACAATAGTTTTTTATTGATGATAATAGATGATGCTGATGATGCCATGAGCCAATTATTCCAGCCAGGTGATTGCCATGTGTGTGTGTGTTTGTATTATTACTTGACAAGATCAGATGTTATTTTGAGTGAGGTTATTGTGCAAAGCTATAGTAAATGATGAGAGATTTAATTAAAAATAATTTGTAAGAAAGATTAATAGTTTTAACACTGAAAATATTTGTCAGTTTATACATGTCCTTTAATATAATAATAGATATTAATATTGTGAATAATAATCTGACAATTTGCATAGGTAGTCTAGGGGCATTTCATGTCAAATCAATCACTTTTGGACACACCATTTCAGATTTGGAGCCTTTGAAATTTGGTACACTTATAGTAGTCAATGAGAAAACATCTGAACCCAAATTTTGGTTCATTTAAAGGTCTTTCCAGAATCAACATTATGACACATAAATTGCCTCTATATTAATTAGTGAAGAGTCGATCAGTTCAAAAAAATAAATAAAAAATTACATGGCATTTATTTATTTACTTATTTTAAGAAATAGTCAATACAGTATGCAATACTCAATTTGTATATATAATAATTGTCAATTATTTTTAATTTAACAATGATCTATGTTTAATGTCTGTGTTAAAATTATGCTGACAGAAAACATTTTGTTCAGTATCGCGTCGCGATTCGCTATGCAAGTTTCATAAATCGCTACACAATTTTAAAACATCAAACAGTAGTTGCTCATCAATTTCCAATTGATTAGAAATGTTGCAAATTAAGATTTTAAAAACAAAATGTTCCCTGGCTGAGGAAGGAGACAATTTGTTTAATATTTTATGTATCTGAAGTAATGTAACCTATAACAAAATACATTACAAACATACACAAAATATTTATACTTACTGATCACTGCAATATGCTATACATGAACTGCATGATTATTCATTCATTCATTTATAGTTATGTTTATGCTTATATATGTGGGCTGTCTGTAGTGGTTAGGTGTTTGTTGTTAATGAAAGAGAAGTCTGTGTAGTGGTGTTATACCTACCCACTGCATCATTATATACGACCTGCTTTAGGTGGAAGCCGGTACCGGGATGTGAACCTAGTTTCTACTCGCCTCAAGTAACATGTACATGATTAGCATCTTGTGTTGTCTTTATATACACAAGGGCCAGATGTAGCTCAGTGGTAGAGCACTTGACTGAGGTGTGATTGGTTGCAAGATCAATCAATTTACTCAGGGGGTTTTCCTTGGAAGAAAGTGCCCCATAACTGAAATTCAGAGGGCTGTGGTATGTAATAGTCTGTTTATGGGAAAGGGCATATAAAAGATTTCATGATGTTTAGGATTAGCAGACCCATTAAAAAATGATGTTCAGAAAATGATGTTCATTCTTTAAAATATTATAAATTTATAATAAAACATCCATTTTTGATATGGCTGGTAATGAACGGTTTGCCAGTAGATATAAATAAAAAGAATCTATTATACAATATATTATAAATTGTGTGAAAATGCAAATGAGACTCGTAAATGTATTACTTTACTGTTCTAAAGTTGATATATAAGCCCTTCACATCTGAGGTACGCATTTGCATTTGCGTGCCCAAGCATACCTTAAATTTAGCTCTGAAGCATTTTCAGTGTCCAACTAAAAATACAGTAACCGCGTATCAACCACCCCAGCTAGTCTCAATGTTTCAATATCACCATACTGTTTCAGTCATTGTTCAATGTCTGATACTCAAAACATTGAACATTATTTTTAACAAGTTATTTTTGTTTGCGATTTATTTATTCTGTTCTCTTGCATTTATAAAACAGTACGTAACAAATAAAGAATAGCAATAAAATATTGTGTTGTTCTCCAATGTATTATACTTTGACGGAAGTAACACAGGCCGATTGCAAAATGTGGTCATGTGACCTTTGGACAAAATGAAGGCAAAAATGTACTGATACTTCCATAGGGAAAAAAGCCCAAATCATTGTGATATTAAAAAAAAAGAAAAAAAGGCAACTTAGAATTTCACCATGGATGAAAAGTTAGGCAAAATTTAGTATGAAAGGGCGATTATTTCGCCCACATCGCCCCCTTGTGTGATCCCTGAAACTTATGATTATGTGCCAATGACCCATGCCACCCACTCCCCTGATACATTGAAATGAATCCTGAGCTACACAAAATTCACAGAATTCCACATATCCATAGATGATTTCCATGCATCCCTGTTAAAGGTGAAACACCAAACATACCGCTATCTGCTGATGATGTCCTCCTCTGTCATTTTATCGGCTGGCGTCTTGTAGGATCTTTCATCATCTGCTGAAAAGAATAGGACTCAAATAAATATATAGTCATATATAAAATTGTTTGCAAAATAAAATTATAATACATTTTTCATACAACAAGCATTCTGAGAGTACTGCTGAAGCAACATATGACCCCTGCCGAGACGAACAAATGTTTGTATCTCCAAAGTGAAAAAACTGGTAAACTGCCATGAAAATCAAAGCTATATGTAGATACAAATTGTTGTATTAGTCTTTGAAAACTATATGTGGGATGGCTGGATGGACAGACAGATGGACGGATGGATGGACAGACAGCTAGAGAGACAAACAAACAGAAGGACAGAGATGAAACCTACAGTCCCCTCTGGTTAGACAGGTAGGGAACTAATAATAAATTTCTCATACACCAAGCATTCTGAGAGTACTGATAAACCAATACATGTCCCCTACAGCAGTGTTCGAGATTGACGGTATCCCGATATCCCAGAATTTAATTTTGGATACCAGACTTCAAGAACCCAGTATCCCACCGGGATGCCATATAATTTTTTTTTTTTTTTTTTTTTTTCTAATCCTGCGTTTTTAGTTTTCACTAAGTTAAGTAAAAGTATTTTCAAGCTCGTACCCAGTCTAATGCTATGCCATAACAATACCCCCCCCCCCCCCAAACTTGTACCCAGTCTAATGCTACACTGGAGCAATAGCGGCGTAGCAATAGACTGGGAACTGCTACGTCACTATTGTTTTTGTTGGATGTTTTCTCACTTCAAATTTTATTTGAGGTATTGATTCCACATCTGCAGAAAATTGATACAGGTAGGTTTATCATCAGTAATGTCAGAAACACTTATAGATTACTGCTCAATATTAATTTGTGTCCATATTACTCAAAAATAAATGCAGCAAATCTTTTT
>NW_024532349.1:0-6214 GCF_016097555.1 Gigantopelta aegis
GAAGTTCCCTGCGGTCCAGCGGTCGGGCAGGGGGTAGCCGGGAACGGGTGCCGGGCCGCGTGTTCACGACCCGACAACCCGCCGGCCACCGACGGCTCCAGTGCTGGCGCTGGTTCCAAGGGGGGAAGGGAGGGGAGGAGCGGACGTGCCGCCGACACACGGCGTGGGTCCCACGGACCGCCGGCTTCGGACCGACTAGCTCGCTCCAACATAGTATGGCAGTAGTAACCGACCTTGCCAGACCCTCGATTTCAAAGGTGTCATTTCGACCGGTTTTGGGTGTGCCGCCGACGAACGGAGCGAGGTAGCGCCCAAAATTTTCGGCACGCTGTGCCGGGGTGCGCGTCCGTCGCGTTGCTGCGTCCCGTCGTAGACGTTCCGGGACGGGTGACCGTTCTCGGCGTTCCCCTGTAGAAAGAGCCACGAAAACGATGCGAACGGTGCGCCAGCGGGCAGCCGGCCCCCACCCCCCCAAAACACCCCCCCCCCCCCCACACCCCACACCCCACCCCCCACCCACCCACCCCCACCCAAGCCCCCACCCCACCCCCACTCGGCCGGCACGAAAAAGGACTTGATAAAAATTAATAGTTTTAAAGTCTTTGTAAAGTTTTCTAATAAGATACTTGCTTAAATTATTGTTATGAAAAGCCTTCAAAAGAACCAGTAGACAATTGATGTGGATATGGGTTATTTAAAATTTTTTAAAGAAATAATTTCCTTTAACAAAGTGGGCCAATTATTTCTTTTAAAAACCGTTTTAAATAAAAAATTAGGCATACTTGTTTTATTTTATTATGTGTGTGTGGGTGTGTGTGGTGTGTGTGGTGTGTGTGTGTGTGTGTGTGCGGCGTGCGCTCGTTTGTAATGCTTTACTTGAAATATGGACCAACGCTTTAAAAATACATGGACTAAAGATTTATTCACGTAAAAAGAGAGAAGAGGAGAGAGGAGAGGAGGAGAGAGAGAGAGAGAGAGAGAGGGAGAGAAGGAGAGAGAGCTTAGTTTTTGAACTCCCCCCCCCGGTTAAATTCGTCAAAATTTTAATGGGGTGGAAAAGAGTACAATGTAATCTCCCTCTCATTCCATACAGGAGCTATTGTAGAATAGCGCTCCCGTGCACAAGGGAGTGCGTAATGTTAGCACGTTTGGGCCATTCGAGGTTTGCTATTCACGTGCTACTCTAGTTCGCTTTGTTTACTAAGTCCCTGTCTTAGTGAGACGTTCTGCCTAACCAGATGCAGCGCGCCATGACTGAGAAACGTAACGTCACACTTGGCCCCTAAACACATGGCTAATATCAAGTCCCAATGTGAATGGTGAATCAATCCCCACAGCTTAAAAAAAAAAAAAAAATCGGAAAATCTTTTTGGCCGATCCGGAAAGAGTATAGTAGCGTGTGCCAATTTAATTTTGGTATTAACAAACAAGCGATTTCAAAAACACAAAATGACAGTCATTGCACATGGGGGGCCACCATTCGCAGTAAACTGCGCGGAGTTCAACGTAAACATTGTTAGGGTGAAAGGACGTACAACTGAACTAAAGGTTTTTCTAAGTTTTGTGCGCTCCCTCTGTGCAAAGGTAGCAATCTCTCAACGTATTCGGGTTGTTGGTGAACTAGGCATATCAGGTACATGTCGGGACACCAGTAACGGAGCAAATCATTCGAAGCATAAAACACTGAGAAATGATATCCACTTTATCCAACAACGAAACCTGACCATGCGATGGGGCAAACTAGTCAAACAATCTCAAAGAAACACTTGTGTCGCACGCCACTTCAAGATCCACAACGTATCCCAAAAACCATCCACGTTAGCCAACCTTCAGCCATTAACAAGTAAACCAGTAAACACATAAGAGAATCGCGAACAACAGACCTGTTTCATCATACATTTCCAGGACACTTGAAATTAACTCCTGTCTCTCCGTGGCCACATCTTTCAACACCTCATGGAATTCATCACGCACGCTCAAAATGTTATTAACTGTAATTTCATCGTCGTAATTGGTAAATTCTGGACCGTAGTAGTAAGTAGTAGTAGTAGTAGTATGTATAGTCGTAGTTAGTAGTAAGTAGTAGTATATATTAGTAGTAGTAGTAGTAGTATTAAGTATCTAGTTGCAGTATTATTTAGTAGTACTATGTAGTAGTAATAATATACAATAATCAAATAATAATATCAAAAAAAGGGGCCCATGAAAAAAACCACAGTTCGTAGTTAAATATTCATAGCCAACCAAACCGCTTCATCACTATAATATAAGAAGCATCAATCTTAGGTCGCGCGGCCTTCAGGGGGGGACCGGGGTTTTTGTATTACAATATAATAAAAGTTTTAACAGTTACTTGCACGATTTACTTTTACGACGTTATATATGGTTTTCTAGTGAAGGGGGGGGTTCAAAATGCTTTTTCATGTTGGATACTATGACAAACATTTAATGCACAAAAAATTAATATGAATTGTAATTCTGATTCGTAACATGTGTCATTCTCACAATCATTCAGGATCATATTGGAAACGGAACAGAAAAGGAACATGAAACAAAAGAAAAACAGAGACCACTATAGGGCATAGGGTGGTGCTAATCCGTTGCGTATCAAGGTAAATCGTGTTAAGAAAAAATATGGACTGGTGGTCAGAGGAAGAGCCCTGGGGGAGATGGCGTGTTCGGTGAAAGAGGCGATATCACGTTTTGGGTAGGGTGTGTTAACAGTGCTTAACATGTCATAGGACCTTGTTGAAATATGTCGTTTTATGTAGTTAGTCGGGTATTTAAAGTATATTTTGATAGTATTTTATCTTATTTTAAATATTTGTACCCTTAAAAATAGTGCGCACTTAACGGGGTGCTGCAGTAGGCATGGTAATTGGCCAAGGGACTTTAACTTTACCGTTAGGTGTAACCAGTGGACATACTACATACTGAAGGGATCGTCAATGGCACCCATGTCGGGGTGGTAGTTACACGAACTAAAACACGTTGGAAAGTAACGGAGTGAGGAAAAGTATTAAAACGTTAACGGAAAGACGTTACCAGATTATAAATGTACTTAGCTTCAAGGTATGTCAGCGCGGATGTGTTACATATCTAAATGGAGGTGTGTTAACCTCACCGGCTCGTCGCTGCCACAATCTGAACAAGATCCTGACTCCCCCTGCGAAGAACTAAACAATTGTCAGTGAAGGGAGTATGGCGAAGAATCATTAAAGAGACAAACACTTGGATGCGTAGAGACTAGTAAGGGAAAAGAGTGGTTGAGTGGCATGACCCAGGGGAACACGGGCTTAAATTTTTCTATGGATAGACAGTTATTTGACAAACGGGATAATCTAGACGTCTACCGTATGTAGCTAAAGGTGTGGCATTCTACTAAAACTGGGTTTTCACGGTGGGTGCGGACGGGGGCTTGAAGCGGCGTGGGATTCCTACTTTTGCGACTATTAGATCGAGGCTCTCGACGGCGGACAGGTCACAGTACTTAAATTACACCTTGGTAACCGAGATGTTACGGGACATAAATATGCTGGGACAGAGTGATGTAAGACATAGACAGGCGTGGATAACCTAAATAAAACTAGAACATCGAGGGTATCAGCAGTTACTCCGGAATATACTAAATTTTTTGGGAGTGGTCCTCAGTTGGCGCGCGCCACTCGATAAGGCGGCGCGCCAAAATCAGAGCGACAAACAGTCCGGCAGACCAAGAACGAAAACCCGCTGAGAGATGGGTGGGGATGTGCCCCCATCTTGGTAGCGGACACAATGTCCTTCGTCAAAATGCGTAAAAAAATGTTTCGGGGAGACGCAGTGGACTGCGGACGACACCCGATCGAGAACGGGCGTCGGTCGTGTTCTGTCCAATGGATTTAATGAACTGCTACACCGGTGCCTCACAATGCGTACGCTGAAGATTATGTAAATTCTTGCTGTTTTGTTATACCGAACTACTAATAGCTGTTTACACTATTACTACCACTTACCCGCACACTCCTACGAAGCTCTTGTAGTCTCCTTACATATATTATACTGTTAAAAAAAACAAAAACTCTTATTGTACTCTTATGTATACGTGTGTACACTCTTAAATTGCTCTTTGTGTCTTGTTGCAAAATCGGGGTCTTGTGGTGAGATCTTGTGACATAAACTTGTGGCGTCAGTGTCGGGGGTCTGGTACTCTGTGGTTATAAGAGCGTGTTCGGAAAACTGGTCACATCCGGAGGCGGCTCGGGCGCGTGGACCCCCCCGGCTCGTCGCTGCGAAAAAAAAAAACCAAACAAAAAAAAACGACAGATAAAAACAACAACACAAAAAAACCCTTTGCGCGAAAGAGCAACGCACATGAGCGCTTTCTTGCGAACTGGCAGCCGAAGCCGATAGACCGCGCGCAAGGGAGGACCCGTAGGGGGATGTGGCCCGTCTGCTAGCGGACAAATGATCTCCTAGGTCAAAGGCTAAGTCTCGATAGATCGCATGTGAAGGTGTTTTGTTGAGGTGAGGTTTCCGGCTCTCACATCCTCGAGTAGCGAAACACCGGGGACCGACTTCAAGGTAGAAACTAGTATTGGGTACGTCGAATGATTTAACGCCTCCAGCCGTCCGGGGGGGGGGGGGACCTTGAAGGTCGCTTTACCACTGGGATGAATACTGATATCGGGAAATGGGATCGCCACGCCGCCGGGCGACAAAAGGAGCTGCTCGGCGCGCGGTCGTGTCGACACGGCGTCCACTTGCGTGTTGGCTGTCGGATACCTTATTAACCGGGCGGCACCGCACACGAAACAGCATCCTGAGGTCTATCGGGAACCAGGGACAAGACGATTGCGGCAGAGTACCATAGTCCATTTACGGCTGTTTTCGCGGGGTAAGGGGGCGCGCAAAAGTTAAGTGTATCTGTTGACATTTTCGGGCGGGATTGGGCGGGAGTGCTGAGCGAGCTTAGAGGGCGTTTAGAAGAAGGTCCATAATCCATCCATATGGATAGGTAGCCCTCGCACCATTTGGCTTCATCAGCCACATTTGCAGCATAAACCAATATGGATCTGAGAAACGGATGACCCGTTCCTCGTTGTTGCTACTGACGCAGTACTTGAGCAGGATACCGTTGCACAACGACTTTGTCATCGGGTGAGGGCTAAAAACTAAGAAACCGGGTCCGCTCGACGGTCGCGAAAAGCCCAGCTCACGTTCCCTATTTGCTGGTGTCGTGGGAACAAGCTCCAAACGCTGTGCGTATGAATAATCTGCTTGCTAACAGAGTGGATGAGAGTATACGAAAAGCCGACACGACGAAGGGTATTCAATAAAGCAACACTGCGCCTATTGACATCGAGGCTTGGCTTTCCTACAAGCCAAATAACCCTGTGTCGGTGTGAGTGTAACGTTTTTCTGACACAACAATCTTGCTCTAAAACTCTGTAACGTCAAAAATGAGGTCGGATGAGGGAAGACGGCTGTTCACGGTCTGGGTCGGTATCGTACTGGGAAAAGTAAAATCATAGATGGAGCAATTGTTTTGAAAACCTCTTTGCTCGAACGCTGAGGGTATAAATCACTGTCGACTCGGGCCTGAGCTAACAACCTATTAGGGACAGGGGGGGAAAAGGCATGCGTTAAACGATAGTTGTACCGAGTTTAGCCATGCCAACCAGTCAAAACAACCCCCAGCCTGACAACCTGTTGCTAATCGGATGCGAGAGCGCCCCGACGGCAGGATCGGAAGTGTAGGGGGCGGGTAGTAAGCTCGCACGCAGAGCAAGGGGGCATGAGATGCAGACGATCTGCCAGTCGTCGAGCAGAAGTAACAGTCAGGACATCCACTAATCAAAGTGTAGTCAGGTAATGGTGTCAATTGCACGGGCCGGCGAAAAGCCCGATCCACCTAGGTCGCTACACTCTCTAGGTCGTGCTTCAGCAGAGTCGGACTAAAGTCAAAGTGCTCCAGAACCGAGTGTCTAGGTCTTAGGTCGCCCGGCCGATTTTTTTTTGTCGGGAACAAGCCCGGGATGCAAGGGCCGATGGGCGTGGGGTTCGACGGTGCATAAAGGTAGATAGGGGGGGAGCGATTGAGGAAAAAGTCAATGGCGTTAGTATCATTGGTCATGCGCGTCAGCAGTAATTCGAGAGGAGCGATTGGTCGTTTGGCTAACCCTGAAGAGAGTCATAGTTTACTCCCGCCGTTTACCCCGCGCTTTTTTGAATTTCT
>NW_024532350.1:0-4995 GCF_016097555.1 Gigantopelta aegis
CCATGTAAAAAGAAATTATTGAAAATCTTTTCAGTATGAATTATAGGCCAAAACCAACTTTTCTTCAGTGCTAACTTTGATTCAAACTCCATTCAGAGCCATGTACAGAGATTATTGTCAAGGTCAAGGTCATTGTCGGGAACTTGCATGATCGAGTGATGGCTAATTAATCAACCAGTATAGTTTAATTAAATAAAATGACAAAATCATAATATTTTTTATTATGCACTGAATATGTGCTATATATAGGGTGTATACTACCAAATCAAATCCCATAGACGACAATAGTAACATATGCGGCTAAAACTCCTACCTGCAACGTATCAACCGACATAAACGCCACGGATATAAATACTACCACCCCTTACACTTAAAGTGAATCAGAAAAAAATGGGGGTCAAGCTGCTCGTTTCTGAGATAACGGGTAGCGTCTATGACTACCCTAGTTTCGCACAAAATTTGAGTACTTTTTTTTACAGGTTACCCCATACATGTTTCAAGCACAATGATAACATACAGTTTTCAAAAAGTGTCCAGCTATGTGTCTTTATGACAACCAGGATCTGGTGTATTCTGACATAAACTGACAACCTCACTGAAACTGTTGTTTCTACAGTGCAACCTAATATAATGTACACCTCAAAAAGCATATATACTGCACATAGTTTTGTACAAATGCAATATGTCATATTAAACAAACAAAATGTTTTAAAATAAAACTCCTGAAGATATTTACTTTCAGTTGGGTGTGTGTACTCAGGTATATATGTAGAGACAACAAAGATAGTCAGATTACCTCTACCCCTTTAAAGAATGCCATTAAAACACATGCACTTGATTGACCCCTAGATTATGAAGACCTTAACAGGCACATCAAAGAAATATCAGTATTAAAAAAATACACTGTCTGAGGAAGGAAACACAAACATGACTGTACCTGTATGAAGTATTGACTTAATGTCCTGAACATTAGTGTTGGGAGGAAATCCTGTATGCTGGGTGTGGGTGTCTTCAAGTTACCAGGTGTGGGAATTTCAAATCCATCGGCCATGCTGATTTTCATAATGAACCATCAAAACCATTGGCAGCCACCAATATTCCTGACTATATTTTATTTATAGCCTACTGTAGTTGGAGGTTTTAATAGTTGTGATATCTGGAATAATCATGCAGCTTTAACACATTTATTTTTGATTAATTACTGAAAAAAAACTATTTTTAAATGACAAAATTACCCGAACATCTATTTTCTTGCATTATTTTCTAATCCGGATGAATACAATATGTACATTAGATGTATTCCTGCAATCTGTAATCCAGCATTTTATTTAGCTAGTAACATTAGGTAATACAGCTTTAACAATAAAATAAATTATCAACTTAAACCAAGGCAGATAATCAAATCTGAAAAAATTGGTTCTGAATCTAGTATAAACTCAAAATGCTTTTCATGAGAGCTAACTAAGTGATTATTAAGAAACAAAAATGATCTGGAGATCTAAGTATATGTTTAACAACCTTATTGTTATGTACAAATAAGAACAGAAGGCACAATAGTGACAACAAATTTAATTATGTTTTTGGTAAAGTTTTTCTTCAAATTTACTTTAAATTTTGCATAAAACTACAAATTTGTCTAAAATATAACTTAGCACCCTACAAATATGTCAAAATGACAATAAAAATCAACTTCTTTACAAATTTGAGTTTTCAGAATTTCATACATAAAAAAATTAACAATGTTAATGGAAACTAAAGCCATTAACCCACTATTGGCACATGCTATTTTTAATATAAAAATAAATTGCTATTAAAAAATCTTAGTTCAGGTTGCCTATATATAATACCATATTTAAGAGCAGTTGTATATTGCAAGTCAAATACCATGTAAAAAGAAATTATTGAAATCTTTTCAGTATGAATTATAGGCCAAAACCAACTTTTCTTCAGTGCTAACTTTGATTCAAACTCCATTCAGAGCCATGTACAGAGATTATTGTCAAGGTCAAGGTCATTGTGAACTTGCATGATCGAGTGATGGCTAATTAATCAACCAGTATAGTTTAATTAAATAAAATGACAAAATCATAATATTTTTTATTATGCACTGAATATGTGCTATATATATAGGGTGTATACTACCAAATCAAATCCCATAGACGACAATAGTAACATATGCGGCTAAAACTCCTACCTGCAACGTATCAACCGACATAAACGCCACGGATATAAATACTACCACCCCTTACACTTAAAGTGAATCAGAAAAAAATGGGGGTCAAGCTGCTCGTTTCTGAGATAACGGGTAGCGTCTATGACTACCCTAGTTTCGCACAAAATTTGAGTACTTTTTTTTACAGGTACCCCATACATGTTTCAAGCACAAGGCTACTTGACACATTGGTACTAGATGAAATAAAATTGAACATTTATTTTACCCAGATGAAACTATTATTTTTTACAACCAACACACTCACATTTATAACCAATCACAGGACTTGTGGTGTTCACTTCTCTATCAAAAGTTCGGTGCACCTCGAACTTTGACCCAGCCGGAAGTTATTTGGTATAGTACTACCTATACTGATAACATACAGTTTTCAAAAAGTGTCCAGCTATGTGTCTTTATGACAACCAGGATCTGGTGTATTCTGACATAAACTGACAACCTCACTGAAACTGTTGTTTCTACAGTGCAACCTAATATAATGTACACCTCAAAAAGCATATATACTGCACATAGTTTTGTACAAATGCAATATGTCATATTAAACAACAAAATGTTTTAAAATAAAACTCCTGAAGATATTTACTTTCAGTTGGGTGTGTGTACTCAGGTATATATGTAGAGACAACAAAGATAGTCAGATTACCTCTACCCCTTTAAAGAATGCCATTAAAACACATGCACTTGATTGACCCCTAGATTATGAAGACCTTAACAGGCACATCAAAGAAATATCAGTATTAAAAAAATACACTGTCTGAGGAAGGAAACACAAACATGACTGTACCTGTATGAAGTATTGACTTAATGTCCTGAACATTAGTGTTGGGAGGAAATCCTGTATGCTGGGTGTGGGTGTCTTCAAGTTACCAGGTGTGGGAATTTCAAATCCATCGGCCATGCTGATTTTCATAATGAACCATCAAAACCATTGGCAGCCACCAATATTCCTGACTATATTTTATTTATAGCCTACTGTAGTTGGAGGTTTTAATAGTTGTGATATCTGGAATAATCATGCAGCTTTAACACATTTATTTTTGATTAATTACTGAAAAAAACTATTTTTAAATGACAAAATTACCCGACAACATCTATTTTCTTGCATTATTTTCTAATCCGGATGAATACAATATGTACATTAGATGTATTCCTGCAATCTGTAATCCAGCATTTTATTTAGCTAGTAACATTAGGTAATACAGCTTTAACAATAAAATAAATTATCAACTTAAACCAAGGCAGATAATCAAATCTGAAAAAAAATTGGTTCTGAATCTAGTATAAACTCAAAATGCTTTTCATGAGAGCTAACTAAGTGATTATTAAAGAAACAAAAATGATCTGGAGATCTAAGTATATGTTTAACAACCTTATTGTTATGTACAAATAAGAACAGAAGGCACAATAGTGACAACAAATTTAATTATGTTTTTGGTAAAGTTTTTCTTCAAATTTACTTTAAATTTTGCATAAAACTACAAATTTGTCTAAAATATAACTTAGCACCCTACAAATATGTCAAAATGACAATAAAAATCAACTTCTTTACAAATTTGAGTTTTCAGAATTTCATACATAAAAAAATTAACAATGTTAATGGAAACTAAAGCCATTAACCCACTATTGGCACATGCTATTTTTAATATAAAAATAAATTGCTATTAAAATCTTAGTTCAGGTTGCCTATATATAATACCATATTTAAGAGCAGTTGTATATTGCAAGTCAAATACCATGTAAAAAGAAATTATTGAAATCTTTTCAGTATGAATTATAGGCCAAAACCAACTTTTCTTCAGTGCTAACTTTGATTCAAACTCCATTCAGAGCCATGTACAGAGATTATTGTCAAGGTCAAGGTCATTGTGAACTTGCATGATCGAGTGATGGCTAATTAATCAACCAGTATAGTTTAATTAAATAAAATGACAAAATCATAATATTTTTTATTATGCACTGAATATGTGCTATATATAGGGTGTATACTACCAAATCAAATCCCATAGACGACAATAGTAACATATGCGGCTAAAACTCCTACCTGCAACGTATCAACCGACATAAACGCCACGGATATAAATACTACCACCCCTTACACTTAAAGTGAATCAGAAAAAAATGGGGGTCAAGCTGCTCGTTTCTGAGATAACGGGTAGCGTCTATGACTACCCTAGTTTCGCACAAAATTTGAGTACTTTTTTTTACAGGTACCCCATACATGTTTCAAGCACAAGGCTACTTGACACATTGGTACTAGATGAAATAAAATTGAACATTTATTTTACCCAGATGAAACTATTATTTTTTACAACCAACACACTCACATTTATAACCAATCACAGGACTTGTGGTGTTCACTTCTCTATCAAAAGTTCGGTGCACCTCGAACTTTGACCCAGCCGGAAGTTATTTGGTATAGTACTACCTATACTGATAACATACAGTTTTCAAAAAAGTGTCCAGCTATGTGTCTTTATGACAACCAGGATCTGGTGTATTCTGACATAAACTGACAACCTCACTGAAACTGTTGTTTCTACAGTGCAACCTAATATAATGTACACCTCAAAAAGCATATATACTGCACATAGTTTTGTACAAATGCAATATGTCATATTAAACAACAAAATGTTTTAAAATAAAACTCCTGAAGATATTTACTTTCAGTTGGGTGTGTGTACTCAGGTATATATGTAGAGACAACAAGATAGTCAGATTACCTCTACCCCTTTAAAGAATGCCATTAAAACACATGCACTTGATCT
>NW_024532351.1:0-5650 GCF_016097555.1 Gigantopelta aegis
GGGCTATTGCTATTCGTGAGCGGATTCCTGGTGACGTCTGAATTGAAATGCTTTATAAATGGAATTCGTAGCTGTTTTCCGATTGCATAAATCTGTGACGGTATATTGCACATTGTTGGCATCGTATTTAACGTTGAAATATAATTTCAAAACACAACTAAAAACAATATTTAAAATAGTGGAAAACCTATTCTATATGAAACCATGCATATTTGTTATGAAAACGGCCTACACCATAGTTGTTGTTTGCATTAAAATGAACTGCTTTTCTCTCACCAGAACTGAACTGAACAAATGAGAAATAATCTAATTTGTTCTCGTCTGAATGAAAATTAAATGAATTGGAATTAAATTGGATTTATTTTACCTGAACTTGACTTGAATTGAACTGAATTAAACAAATCTGAAATTATTTGCAATTGACTTTAGAATGAACTAATATGAGATTACTGAACTGATTTGAAAAGAAGTGACCTGTTTTAGTGTTGCATGTTCTTTCTTTCTTTTTCTTTTCTTTTCATTCGCCATTTATTTATTTCGTTTTTGCATTGTTCACATTGTCTACATTGATGACTGTCTATGTTCTGTTATAGTCTAACGCTATTCTATATTAATAGGCAACATTGTCTATATTGATGTCTGTATATCTTCCATTATAGTCCAACGTTATACTACATTAATAGACTCCATTGCCTACATTGATGACTGTCTATCTTCCATTACAGTCTAACGCTAATCTATATTAATAGACTGCACTGTCTACATTGATGTCTGTATATCTTCCATTATAGTCCAACTTTATACTACATTAATAGACTCCATTGCCTACATTGATGACAAAAATGATGGGTTTTTTCATCCATACTTATCACTGACGTAGGAAGCGGTGTGTGTGTGTGTGGCGGGGGGGGGGGGGGGTCAAGGAGTAGCAGCCATGGTTTTATATATATACATATATATTATATATATATATATACTTTTTGAAAAAAAAAGAAACGACATTCATTTTCAAAGTTTAATAAAAAAAAAATGAATAATAATAACCAACCTGCTAGACATGATGCAAGAAACCAAAGATCAAGACGCCATGGAAAGGGGATTACTCTATACATGTCCGAAATAGTATCTCTGGGAATCCACCTGAAACATATAAACATTTGTATGACATAGGGGTGGGCAAAATATCAATATCAGTGACAGCCTTGGTGACAGCTTGACAACGGCGACGCATGGAAGCAATCAAACGTTCCACAACTCGTAGTGGAATGTTTTGCCACTCAAGCTGCAGTGCCATAAGAAGTTGCGGGAGTGTCTGGGGTGCTGGATTCCTTCGGCGCATCACATGCTCTTTTGGGTTTACCTCCGGTGAACGGGCAGGCCAAGGTAATGTCTGGATGTTGTGGCGCTGCAGAAACTCCCGACTAACTCGTGCAACATGTGGTCTGGTATTTTCATGCTGAAACATTCCACCGTTGACGTTCATGTGCGGAATGACGTGATGCTGCAGGATCTCGTCTCGATATCTGATGTCCGTCAGTGCACCTGCCAAATGCACAAGAGCCGTCCTACCGAATGATGGATTCTTACCCACACCATGACACTGCCACCACCAAAACGGTCGACTTGTTGCACACAGTTTGAAGCGCATTCCCCTCGAAGTCTATAGACACGTGTGCGTCCATCAGCACGTGAAAGGAGAAAACGAGGGTCATCTGAGAACAAAAGAGTTGCGTTTCTGCGTTTTAGTGCGAACGTTGGATATGGCTACGTTTATGACAATCCAATCGGACGTGTTTCCTAGTGGTTTTTGCATCACCATTCGCTCACTTACTTGATTGCCTTTACGATGTCTTTGATTCTGTAAAAATAACCCGAGAGCATTATCTTTACCACTGTCAAGTTTTTTTGTTTTTTTTAAAGATATATATATATATATATATATATGTGTATATGTATATGTATATGTATATGTATATGTATATGTATATGTATGTATATGTATATGTATCTGTATGTCTCTCTCTCTCTCTCTCTCTCTCTCTATCTCTCTCTCTCTCTCTCTCTCTCTCTCTGTGTGTGTGTGTGTGTGTGTGTGTGTGTGTGTGTGTGTGTGTGTGTGTGTTTTGGCACCTTCCTACGCCACTGCTTACATCTATCTTTATAGTTTAATATTTATTACGTTTTCAACAATTAGATTTGACAGGACCATGTGCCTGTTTTAATTCATGGTCTGTCATTACAAATACAAAAACAGTCAAATGATTACTAGCGACATGCGATCAATATACAAAGTTAAAGTTGGTTTTATGTTTTATTAATCATACGCTAGTGGATGTCTAACATCTGGTAATTTTGATGAATTGTGTTAGAGAGGAAACTGGCTACATTATTCCCGTTAGTAGCAACGGGTGGTTTTATCTGCGCCATCAGCACAACCAGGATAGCACATACCACGGCTACGTCCCTCCCCTTCAACATAAATACAACAGCCCACCTACATGATGTACTGTAAGTCGCCAAGACTGGAAAATCATGTGACCGTTACGACATTACCACAGATGTACACTGGAATGACCCAAACCTAATCCTAAACACTGGAACGATCGGAAGTCTTGTTCCAACATTAACGTCGATTTAAGTAGGAATAAACAACCTAACCCTGAATGCTGGATCGGTCGGAAGTCTTGGTTCAACATTAACGTCTATTTAAGTAGAAATAAACATAACCTAACCCTAAATGCTAAATCTGTCGGAAGTCTTAACATCAATCTAAGTTGGAATAAACTTAACGTAACCCTAAATGCTGGATCGGTTGGAAGTCTTGGTCCGACATTAACATCGATCTAAGTAGGAATAAACTTAACGTAACCCTAAATGCTGGATTGGTCGGAAGTCTTAGCCCGGCAGTTTCGTCATCTCACGTATAGAAGAATCCATTGGGTAATCATTCAACAACCAGCGAGGCAATTTCGTCATGTGTCAGAATCCATGGGTAAACACTCGACAAGCAGCAAGGCAGTTTCGTCATCTCATGTATGGCAGAATCCACTGGGTATTCATTCAACTACCAGCGATACAGTTTCATCATCTGGCAGAATCCATGGGTAAACACTCGACAACCAGCAAGGCAGTTTCGTCATCTCATGTATGGCAGAATCCATTGGGTAATCATTCAGCAATCAGCGAGGCAGTTTTGTTATTTGGCAGAATCCATGGGTAAACGTTCGACAACCACCAAGGCAGTTTCGTCATCTCACGTATGGCAGAATCCATTGGGTAAACATTCGAAAACCAGCCCGGCAGTTTCGTCATCTGGCAGAATCCATTGGGTAAACATTCAACAACCAGCTTTGCAGTTTTGTCACCTCACGTATGGCAGAATCCACTGGGTAAATATTCAACAACCAGCGAGGCAGTTTCGTCATCTGGCCTACAGGTGCGGTCGTCTGTGTCAGCATTACGTACGTTCCACCACGAAAAACAAAAATGAATCAAATGAAATATGGAAAACGATACAACACTATGTTGTGAATCTCTTGGCTCTGGACTCTATGAAGAACAAATCCAGCCGCGTGAATTAATGTACATTGAACATCGGTACAGTGAACACATATTACAACCTCGGATGACTCCCGGGGCCACATCTGACTGAGGGTCGGCCGAACAGCAAGTTAGAATCGAGAGATCGCCGACACACTTGGCTCACTAAAAGCTTAACCTTCCCTTGGTGGCCTCAAGTGCACACAGCGTGTATGTCCTGCGCATGGTTGCTACAAATGCAGAACGCCCACTCTCTCTTGCCCGAGGGGACAAAGCACATCGAGAAAGCCTTATTACGCCGTCAGCACGTTGCAAGCCGCGATGATGGAAGAGAAAAGCTCGTCAAGAAGAAGGGTCAGCTATGCCCATCCTCGACACCTTTCGTGGGGAAAACATTAAGGATGAAATGATGGTCGTTGAAAATCCGACCTCTGTTTACACAAGACCTCCCGCTGAACGTTAGCGGGAATCCGTTGCCATTCGTCAGTTAAAGCTCTCTCCATGTCCTGGCGGTTGACTGGTGGTAGTGGTCGTTTTCTGATTTGTCTGTCAAGATGATTCCATAAATGTTCGATGGGGTTCATATCAGGAGAACATACAGGTCATGGCAAAACAAGAATGTCCATGTTGTTGAGGAAGTCCTGTGTTATCCTTGCAGTATGGGGTCTATCGTTGTCTTGCTGGAAGAGTATACCGTGTGGCTGCTGTTGAATAAATGGCAGCAGAACGGGCCGCAAAACTTCATCTCGATACCTCTGTGCATTAAGGTTACCTTGAATAATAACAAGCCTCGTTTTCAAATCCCCACAGGTTCCTCTCCAGACCATGACACCACCTCCTCCAAACGCTTGAACTTCCTGGACACGGTTCTGCGCTACGCGTTCTCCTTGACGTCTGTATACACGCTGTCGACCATCAGCTCTGAACAGCAAAACCTACTCTCAACACTGAATACAACTTGTCCCCAGTCTTGCACTTGTCAACGACGATGCTTCCTGGCACATTGTTGGGTCGACTCCACGGTTGGGTCGACGTGCTCTAATACCATGTTCCCGCAATCGTCTTGACAATGTCTGTCAACTAACACGAAGTCCTAATGCCGTCGATGCCGATGTCGTCACGGGGAGGAAGCGGTTTCGGAGATGGAGAATACGCAAGTAACGGTCTTGAATGGGCGTGCTCACACGCGGTCTTCCACTCCTAGCCCTGCCAGTTGTTTGCCGTGTCTGCCGAAACCGTTCCATAAACCTGGTTATGGTAGCACGGGTACAAGCGAATGTTCGTGCAATGTGGTCATGCGTGGCTCCCAGGTTGGCCATATCAATGACTTTCTCTCTCTCGCTCTGTGCTGCTGACAATCGAGGCATTTTTTGTGTGCTTTCCTGTACTGTCTTAGTAACGTACAGTTTCAACAATTTTTAATGCCAGTTTATCACGTGCATTTCGTTATACGGGTGCAGACGTCGTTATTGCAATACGCACGTTTTTAATGAAAATTCACACTTTCATCGGCGTCAGGTAATCGGATACATTTGGTTGTATATGGGCGGCATATTTAACCACCATTCCATCGCAATAATTGAAATTATAAAGGAATTGAAATTTAAAAAACATTTGCTATACTTTCTTTTGTGCGTCAGTGTATATGAACGTCTTAGCAGTCGTGGTGTAGCTATCAACACATTGGTGCCCGGGGCACGTAACAACACTTACTACGTCCCTCCGGACTATCAACACATTTGTACACGAGGCACGCAACCACACTTACTACGTCCCTCCGGACTATCAACACATTTGTACACGGGACACGCAACCACACTTACTACGTCCCTCCGGACTATCAACACATTTGTACACGAGGCACGCAACCACACTTACTACGTCCCTCCGGACTATCAACACATTTGTACACGAGGCACGCAACCACACTTACTACGTCCCTCCGGACTATCAACACATTTGTACACGAGGCACGCAACCACACTTACTACGTCCCTCCGGACTATCAACACATTTGTACACGAGGCACGCAACCACACTTTACTACGTCCCTCCGGACTATCACACATTTGTACACGAGGCACGCAACCACACTTACTACGTCCCTCCG
>NW_024532352.1:0-5437 GCF_016097555.1 Gigantopelta aegis
AGTATAAACCTAAAAGGTCTTCATGGACAAACTAAGTGATTATTAGAAAATATTTGATCTAGAGATCTAAAGGTATTTTAACAAGATTATTGTTAGTTAACTAAGAACAGAAGGCACATAGTGCAACAAATTTAATTATGTCTTTGGGTGAAGTTTTTCTTTAAATTTATTAAAAATGTTGCATAAAACTACAAACTTGTCTAAAATATAACTTAGCACCCTATAAATATTTCAAATTGCAATAAAATCAAGTTCTTTACAAATTTGAGTTTTCAGAATTTCATACATGAAAATTACTAGTTAATTGGAACTAAAGACATTAACCCACTATTGACACATGATATTTTTAATATAAAATAAATTGCTATTAAATCTTAATTCAGGTTGCCTATATATAACACCATATTTAAGAGCATTTGTATAATGGTAAGTCAAATACCATGTAAAAGAAATTATTGAAATATTTACAGTATGAATTATAGGCCAAAACCAACTTTTCCAAATCCCATAGACAACAATAGTAACATAGGTGGCTGAAACTCCTACATGCACGTGTAACCGCATAAAAACAAGGATAAATACGACACCCCTTACCACCTAAAGTGAATCAGAAAAAATGGGGGTCCATCGGCTCATTTCTGATATAACGGGTAGCGCTATGGACGCCCGTAGTATTCGCACACAATTCTAGTACGTTTTGGGACAGGGACCACCTAACTTTTTGCAGCACAAGGCTACTTGCCACTTGGGACGACTTAAATAGAAATTGCGTACATTTGTTGCCCGATGAAGCTTCTTGGTTTCTTACACAGCCACGCCCTCACATTAATAACCAATCACCTGACGTGGTGTTGTTCACTTCTCTAATCAAAGTTGCCAGTGCACCTCGCACTTTGACCCACGCGTAAAAGACACAAAAAAATAAAAATAAAAAGTTATTTGTTGAGTACTACCTGTAATAAGAAAACGTGGTCCAACTATGTGTTTCAAATACAACACATCGACACACTATTAGCCATACCCATGAGATTATGGAATTAATGACACAATATTTGCTACATACGACCGAGATACTGTCGCTACTTAAAAAGCATATATAATGAAATTACACTTATCATACAGATGCTTGAGTGAAAATTTACTTAAAATGGTTCATTTTTAGTGTTGTAAGAATCATTAATTTGTTAATGTTTTGATGTTAACTATACATATACATGTATGCTCAAATAAGCCATGCTCTTGTGTAGAGAAAAACCTTCTTTCTGTTCGCAGTGTGGTCTTGTTCACACATCCCCCTGTGGGGTGGACCAGCCCAGTTGTAAAGTCACTCGCTTGATTGCGAAATACACTGTCTGAGGAAGGAAACACAACATGGACTGTACCTGTATGAAGTAATAACTTAATGTTCTGGACATTAGTGTTGGGAGGAAATCCCGTATGCAGGTGTGGCCGTCTCAAGTTATCAGGTGTGGGAATTCTCAAAATCCATCCACCTGCTGATTTTCATAATGAACCATCAAACCATTGGAGCCACCCATATTCCTGACTATATTTATTTGTACCTACTGTAGTTGGAGCTTAATATTTGTGATATCTGGATTATCACCCAGCTTTCACACATTTATTTTTGATTATTACTTTAAAAACTACTTTTAAATGACTGATTTTACCCGAACATCTATTTTATTGCATTATTTTCTAATTCAGATCAATACAATATGTATATTGGATGTATTTCTACAATCAGTAATCCGCTTTTATTTAGCTAGTAACATTGGTAATACAGCTTTAAACCAATCAAATAAATTACCAACTTACTCCAAGGCAGATAATCAAATCTGTCAGATTTTGCTGCCAGTCTGCTTTGAATTTGCCTCATGTCGGTGTGGGTGTTCTCTCCATTGATTTAAATTCATAGATTAACCATATATCTTTTCGACTTAGCAATAAATTGGGACGGTGCAGAATGATAGTTTGGCAACAGAAATATTTGAAATCTTTTAAATTCCACCTTGATTAATTTTAAAGTTTTAAAATCTGTGATTTTCCATACAAAAGTATACTACCATGTATATTTGTATTGCCTTGTACCTTTCTCCACCGCTCCTTACACTGTGTTTTTACATAATTATATAAATATATTTTCATATATTTTGTGACATGAGTATTTTTGTTGTCTGGGGTGTGGGGGAGGCTTTAGCCCAGTGTTAAGGATCGATTCCTGTCTGTGGGCCCAGAGGCTATTTCTCATTTCCAGCCCAGTGCTCCACAACTGGTGTAACAAAGTCCGGGAATGTAGATCCTGTCGTGGGATGGTGCAAATACCAAGTAACCCTTGCGCTAATCTGCAATCTTAGTTCGTATGAAGTATAGGCCAAAGCGTGCTTTTCTTCAGTGGTAACTAACCATATCAAAACTCGACGCCAGATACAAGTGACCAGAAAATTGTGTCAAGTGGTCAAGGGTTTTAAATAAACTTTCATGATCGAAGTGATGGCTTGTGTGTCCGTTAGTACAGTTTACTTCCTAAAATGACAATATCCACAACGCTGCTCCGTCCTGCACAGGATTGGAGTAAACAATGTAGGGTGTAAATGTACCAATATCAACATCCCACATGACGGACACAATAGTAACCTATGTGGCTAAACTCCTACCGCCACGTATCAACCGACACTAAACGCCACGGATTATTAAATTACTACCACCCCTTACACTGAAGTGAATCAGAAAAAAATGGGGGGTCACGTGCTCGTTTATGAGATAAAGGGTTAGAGTCTATGATACCCTAGTTCGCACAAATTTTAGTAACTTTTTGTTTACAGGGACTCATACATGTTTCAAGCACACGGGGCTATTGACATTGGTACTAGAATGAAAATAAAATTGCACATTACTTTACCCAGATGAAAATATTAGTTGTGACAACAACACGTTCACATTTATACCAAATCACAGGACTTGTGGTGGTTATTCTCTAATCAAAAGTTGGGTGCACCTCGAAATTTGGACCAGACGGAAGTTATTTGGTTTAGTACTACCTATAATGATACATACCTCCCAACATAAATTCCAGTTATGTGTTTTTATGATCACACCGGATGTGTTGAAGGGAGACAACACTTGACAAAAACACTAGGACTGTGGTTGTACAGTGCATAGCTAATTTAGCACACCTCCAGTGTAAGGCATATAGATGGTATAGCGATGTTGGGGTAGGATATGCCAATATGTGCATATTAAAATTGAAACATATTTTAAATAAAAAACTCCGAAAATAGTTACTGTCAGTTCACCAGTGTGTGGCAAACGTATAGTGTCAGAGACAACAATAATAGTGCAGGATACTAAAACCTTTAAAGAATTTATTTAAAATACAGGCACTTGAATGACCCCTGGGTTATGAAGAACTTAACAGGCACATCAAAGAAAATATCCGTATTAAAATATCACTGTCTGAGGAAGGAAAATCAACATGAGTCGAACACTGCATGAAATAATAAATTAATGTCCTGAAACATCCAATGTGGCTGGAATAATCATGTGCGCTGGGCGTGGTGTCATTCAAGTCAAAACATCTGGGAATTTCAAATCCCTGTGCCATGTAGGTAGAATCAAATTGGCTCGTAAGTTGTCCAACTTGCCCCGATTATTCTGACTGGACATAAATAGTTTAGCCTCACTGTAACAAAACAGGTAAAAAATATAGTCGTGACTCAAGGGAGATAGGTGATAGAGGATTTCAACAGTATTTATTTATTGTGATTTATATTTAGCGGTGTTTTAAATGACAGGATATTACCCGCAACCCAGCGTCCTACATTTCTTGGCATTAGTTCTCATCCAGATAAATGTCAATACTGGCATATGGCCCGCCATCCTACAATGTGGAGACCGCGTAGCTATATTATCTAGTAAAATGGGCAAAGGGCTTTATACATAAGATAAAGGCCCTTGCGGCAGGTAGGAAAAATGCTGGCGGGTTCTCCCTAAGAATTACACGTAAAATGATAAAAAATGTGAGGCAATCTAAGTGATATGCGCGATATACATTAAAATGGATACCCTAGTGATAGGTTAAACAAAAACAGTGTCATGTATAGTAGGTCACAGATGTCACATGTCGTATATAACAAGAGGGCCTGTAAGTCTGTTCAAACTTGTGGGGGTTGTACAATACAAATATGTTTCCAATCAATCCACAAAAACCCTAAAATTACAAACCAGATAGTTATAAAGACTCAAAAGGAGGAGGTATATCGAGTTCCTTTAAGTTGTCATTTGTTTAGATCCTTTTTGTTTTAAACATTAATTATGTTAGTGGAAATTCAGGGGCTTGTGGCGGCCACAGATATCCACCCGGCGTTGCACATGTGCTCGGCCCGGGTGTTCGCTGTAACTATAGTGTCCAAAATGTGGAACTATAGGTCCGAGTCGTGTGGATGAGACTCACATTTGCCGTTGCCAAAATTTTGAAATATTTACAGTATGAATTATAGGCCAAAACCAACTTTTCCTCAGTGCTAACTTTGATTCAAACTACCATTCAGAGTCATGTACAGTGATTAGTGTCAAGGTCAAGGTCATTGTGAACTTGCGTGGTCCAGTGACAGCTAATTATCAACCAGTATAGTTTAATTAAATAAAATCACAAAATCTAATATTTTTTATTATGCACATATGTGCTATAGGGTTGTATCCTACCAAATCAAATCCCATAGACACAATAGTACTATGTGGCTAAAACCGCTACCTGCAACGTATCAATCGACATAACCCACGGATATAAATACTACCACCCCTCACCCTTAAAGTAAATCAACAAAAGTGGTGTCCAAGCTGCTCATTTCTGAGATAACGGGTAGCGTCTATGACTACCCTAGTTCCGCACACAATTTAGTACTTTTTTTTACAGGTACCCCATACATGTTCCAAGCACAAGGCTATTTGACACAGTGGTACTAGATGAAATAAAATTGCATACATTTTTAGCCCAGATGAAAGTAATTTTTTTTACAACCAACACCTCACATTTATAACCAATCACAGGACTTGTGGTGTTCACTTCTCTATCAAAGTTCGGTGGCACCTCGAACTTTGACCCAGCCGAAGTTATTTGGTTTGTACTAACCTATACTGATATATACATTTTTCAAAAGTGTCCAGCTATGTTTTTTTATGACAACCAGGATCTGGTGTGCTCTGACATAAAGTGACAGCCTCACTGAACTGTTGTTTCTACAGTGCAACCTATATAATGTCACCTCAAAGGCATATATATTGTATCAGTTTTGTACAATGCAATTGTCATATTAAACAACAAAATGTTTTAAAATAAAATCCTGAAGATTTACTGTCATTTGGTGTGTGTACTCAGGTATATATTAGAGACAACAAAGATATCAGAGTACCTTCTACTCCTTTAAAGTTTCCTTAA
>NW_024532353.1:0-14850 GCF_016097555.1 Gigantopelta aegis
CAACAAAAAAAATATTATGGTGTATACCTAAGTAATATCTGTAGGGCATATTCCATATTAATATGCATTTATATGGACTGTTTTGCCTTTTACAAAGTGGCTACATGTCTAATACAGTAAATGAAGTAGATTAAGTAAATACAGCAGGTCAAAATTGAATATGAGGCCTATCATGTCTAATTTTCCCTGAAATTAGTGTGTAAACATTTGTTGCAAATGGCCCCAATTTTGTGACTTTCACCATCCCTCTGACACATTTCTAATAATGTATCATGAATTCAGTCACCATATCTTTACTAAGCCTCCACTTATCATATCTAAAATGCACAGTTTTACAGTTTTAGATTTTTTTTGTTTCTCAAAAATTTAAATTTAAGTTAATATTTAATTAAAAATGAAGTAAAATCTAATGATTGATTTTTTTTCCTTTAAATATTTCAAAATCTTTCCAAGACAACCACTGTGCAGATAGAACATATGTAGAAGAAAAAATAGCTGCTCATTGTATGAAGAAATTCCAAAATTTGATAAAGTTATTACATTTTGAAGTTGGTGTCCCTCAAGTTTCCATTGCTAAAATTGGCCATGGCAATGGCACTGTGGTAGGTGTTTTTAACACAGCCTCTGTATACTCTCAGTTTAAAGGTGACATACCGATACTTACCGAGCATTGCGTTAATATGTATATCATTGGAATGCATTAGTGTGGGCCAGTTTTTAGGGGAAAAAAATGGACTGATAGGCCTTCAGATTACAGTTATCTTCCATTTGGTGTCCAAAATCCGGAAGTTTCACCGCGCAAGTAGTCTGCTGTTTGGACTGTGATTAGTTCATGGCAGACAGCTATGAGAGTGGCAAACTGTATTGACTGAAGTGACAGGGGATAGCATGTAGTTGTAAAACATGTGTAACTTGTTGACATTGAAGACTTGTTTGTGGTAATTCCGGCCCATGCAAAAGTAGTGCTTTTTGTGTAAAATGGGTGTACTCCGGCCTGGTTTAGATCCTCCAAAATAGCATAAGATGACCTCTGATGTTACTACAGGTTGTTGCAATATTTTTTAACAGTTTTGAGCTAATAATTTGGTAAAAAAGAGCAAAAGTTGGATTTGTTAGTCAATATTGAGATTTTAATTTTTTTTACATATTGAATTTTAATGAGTTTCTCAATTATTGCAATTGGACAGAAGATCTAAATATAATGAATATATCACTACTAAATGTAATTAAACACTTTAAATAAATAGTATACAGTTTTTAACAAGATTAAGTACTCTAATAATACATTTCACCTACATTTATGTAAATTACACACTTCAGTCATTTTTCAAAAATGGTCTTTTATCCTTAGAAAATCTAATAGGCTAATATTCTATGCTGTCTGAATGTATTTATGTGTGTTCAGTAATCAGATGCTGGTATACTTGTCAAGTTTTATTGCAGAAAATGTGCCAAAAAGGTTAACATTTGGCTTGTAATACATATGGCAGAATAATCCATAATGCATATTCAGTGGTCATTACTACAAACATCCTTCCAATCAAGAAATACTACACTGAGGTATCCCAGACACTGGCACATGACTACACTTGTTAACAGTTATCACTGGAAACTGAAAAATATGGTGCAAGTACCTCTTGGTAGGATTTATATCAGCATTTTGTGACAAAATCTTCATTTTCAAAGTTGTCGTCAACAAAAAAAATATTATGGTGTATACCTAAGTAATATCTGTAGGGCATATTCATATTAATATGCATTTATATGGACTGTTTTGCCTTTTACAAAGTGGCTACATGTCTAATACAGTAAATGAAGTAGATTAAGTAAATACAGCAGGTCAAAATTGAATATGAGGCCTATCATGTCTAATTTTCCCTGAAATTAGTGTGTAAACATTTGTTGCAAATGGCCCCAATTTTGTGACTTTCACCATCCCTCTGACACATTTCTAATAATGTATCATGAATTCAGTCACCATATCTTTACTAAGCCTCCACTTATCATATCTAAAATGCAAAATTTTACAGTTTTAGATTTTTTTGTTTCTCAAAAATTTAAATTTAAGTTTAATATTTAATTAAAAATGAAGTAAAATCTAATGATTGATTTTTTTTCCTATAAATATTTCAAAATCTTTCCAAGACAACACTGTGCAGATAGAACATATGTAGAAGAAAAAATAGCTGCTCATTGTATGAAGAAATTCCAAAATTTGATAAAGTTATTACATTTTGAAGTTGGTGTCCCTCAAGTTTCCATTGCTAAAATTGGCCATGGCAAGGCACTGTGGTAGGTGTTTTAACACAGCCTCTGTATACTCTCAGTTTAAAGGTGACATACCGATACTTACCGAGCATTGCTTTAATATGTATATCATTGGAATGCATTAGTGTGGGCCAGTTTTTAGGGGAAAAAATGGACTGATAGGCCTCAGATTACAGTTATCTTCCCATTTGGTTGTCCAAAATCCGGAAGTTTCACCGCGCAAGTAGTCTGCTGTTTGACTGTGATTATTTCATGGCAGACAGCTATGAAGTGGCAACTGTTTGACTGAAGTGACAGGGGATAGCATGTAGTTTGTAAACATGTGTAACTTGTTGACATTGAAGACTTGTTTGTGGTAATTCCGGCCCATGCAAAAGTAGTGCTTTTTGTGTAAAATGGGTGTACTCCGGCCTGGTTTAGAGGGTGTGTCTGTTTAAACCAATATGCTGGGAGAAAGAGCTGGACAACAGGGGTTGTCCTTTTCAGGGTATGTGTCCCCCATGCAGGCAAAGGTACATACAAAACTTCACGGGCCTGCTGATATTAATAAAAATGTTATAGCCACTAAGGCTATATAGAAACATATAGCGAAATTAATTGTGGTCTGAGGCCTGATATAGTTCACACATTACACCGGTTAAATGCTTGATTCTGATGAAAGTATTATAACCAGAGAGGTGAAATTACACAGACTGATTGTGCATACCACAAGGAATATGAAAACTAATTTATTTATTTTCTAAATATTTTATTAAATTAAAAAACATTTTTTTTGAATTTATTAAAAATTAAAATTAAAATTTTCAACTTTTAAATTTCAGTATCCTCCAAAATAGCATAAGATGACCTCTGATGTTACTACAGGTTGTTGCAATATTTTTTAACAGTTTTGAGCTAATAATTTGGTAAAAAAGAGCAAAAGTTGGATTTTGTTAGTCAATATTGAGATTTTAATTTTTTTTACATATTGAATTTTAATGAGTTTCTCAATTATTGCAATTGGACAGAAGATCTAAATATAATGAATATATCACTACTAAATGTAATTAAACACTTTAAATAAATAGTATACAGTTTTTAACAAGATTAAGTACTCTAATAATACATTTCACCTACATTTATGTAAATTACACACTTCAGTCATTTTTCAAAAATGGTCTTTTATCCTTAGAAAATCTAATAGGCTAATATTCTATGCTGTCTGAATGTATTTATTGTGTTCAGTAATCAGATGCTGGTATACTTGTCAAGTTTATTGCAGAAAATGTGCCAAAAAGGTTAACATTTGGCTTGTAATACATATGGCAGAATAATCCATAATGCATATTCAGTGGTCATTACTACAAACATCCTTCCAATCAAGAAATACTACACTGAGGTATCCCAGACACTGGCACATGACTACACTTGTTAACAGTTATCACTGGAAACTGAAAAATATGGTGCAAGTACCTCTTGGTAGGATTTATATCAGCATTTTGTGACAAAATCTTCATTTTCAAAGTTGTCGTCAACAAAAAAAATATTATGGTGTATACCTAAGTAATATCTGTAGGGCATATTCATATTAATATGCATTTATATGGACTGTTTTGCCTTTTACAAAGTGGCTACATGTCTAATACAGTAAATGAAGTAGATTAAGTAAATACAGCAGGTCAAAATTGAATATGAGGCCTATCATGTCTAATTTTCCCTGAAATTAGTGTGTAAACATTTGTTGCAAATGGCCCCAATTTTGTGACTTTCACCATCCCTCTGACACATTTCTAATAATGTATCATGAATTCAGTCACCATATCTTTACTAAGCCTCCACTTATCATATCTAAAATGCAAAATTTTACAGTTTTAGATTTTTTTGTTTCTCAAAAATTTAAATTTAAGTTTAATATTTAATTAAAAATGAAGTAAAATCTAATGATTGATTTTTTTTCCTATAAATATTTCAAAATCTTTCCAAGACAACACTGTGCAGATAGAACATATGTAGAAGAAAAAATAGCTGCTCATTGTATGAAGAAATTCCAAAATTTGATAAAGTTATTACATTTTGAAGTTGGTGTCCCTCAAGTTTCCATTGCTAAAATTGGCCATGGCAAGGCACTGTGGTAGGTGTTTTAACACAGCCTCTGTATACTCTCAGTTTAAAGGTGACATACCGATACTTACCGAGCATTGCTTTAATATGTATATCATTGGAATGCATTAGTGTGGGCCAGTTTTTAGGGGAAAAAATGGACTGATAGGCCTCAGATTACAGTTATCTTCCCATTTGGTTGTCCAAAATCCGGAAGTTTCACCGCGCAAGTAGTCTGCTGTTTGACTGTGATTATTTCATGGCAGACAGCTATGAAGTGGCAACTGTTTGACTGAAGTGACAGGGGATAGCATGTAGTTTGTAAACATGTGTAACTTGTTGACATTGAAGACTTGTTTGTGGTAATTCCGGCCCATGCAAAAGTAGTGCTTTTTGTGTAAAATGGGTGTACTCCGGCCTGGTTTAGAGGGTGTGTCTGTTTAAACCAATATGCTGGGAGAAAGAGCTGGACAACAGGGGTTGTCCTTTTCAGGGTATGTGTCCCCCATGCAGGCAAAGGTACATACAAAACTTCACGGGCCTGCTGATATTAATAAAAATGTTATAGCCACTAAGGCTATATAGAAACATATAGCGAAATTAATTGTGGTCTGAGGCCTGATATAGTTCACACATTACACCGGTTAAATGCTTGATTCTGATGAAAGTATTATAACCAGAGAGGTGAAATTACACAGACTGATTGTGCATACCACAAGGAATATGAAAACTAATTTATTTATTTTCTAAATATTTTATTAAATTAAAAAACATTTTTTTTGAATTTATTAAAAATTAAAATTAAAATTTTCAACTTTTAAATTTCAGTATCCTCCAAAATAGCATAAGATGACCTCTGATGTTACTACAGGTTGTTGCAATATTTTTTAACAGTTTTGAGCTAATAATTTGGTAAAAAAGAGCAAAAGTTGGATTTTGTTAGTCAATATTGAGATTTTAATTTTTTTTACATATTGAATTTTAATGAGTTTCTCAATTATTGCAATTGGACAGAAGATCTAAATATAATGAATATATCACTACTAAATGTAATTAAACACTTTAAATAAATAGTATACAGTTTTTAACAAGATTAAGTACTCTAATAATACATTTCACCTACATTTATGTAAATTACACACTTCAGTCATTTTTCAAAAATGGTCTTTTATCCTTAGAAAATCTAATAGGCTAATATTCTATGCTGTCTGAATGTATTTATTGTGTTCAGTAATCAGATGCTGGTATACTTGTCAAGTTTATTGCAGAAAATGTGCCAAAAAGGTTAACATTTGGCTTGTAATACATATGGCAGAATAATCCATAATGCATATTCAGTGGTCATTACTACAAACATCCTTCCAATCAAGAAATACTACACTGAGGTATCCCAGACACTGGCACATGACTACACTTGTTAACAGTTATCACTGGAAACTGAAAAATATGGTGCAAGTACCTCTTGGTAGGATTTATATCAGCATTTTGTGACAAAATCTTCATTTTCAAAGTTGTCGTCAACAAAAAAAATATTATGGTGTATACCTAAGTAATATCTGTAGGGCATATTCATATTAATATGCATTTATATGGACTGTTTTGCCTTTTACAAAGTGGCTACATGTCTAATACAGTAAATGAAGTAGATTAAGTAAATACAGCAGGTCAAAATTGAATATGAGGCCTATCATGTCTAATTTTCCCTGAAATTAGTGTGTAAACATTTGTTGCAAATGGCCCCAATTTTGTGACTTTCACCATCCCTCTGACACATTTCTAATAATGTATCATGAATTCAGTCACCATATCTTTACTAAGCCTCCACTTATCATATCTAAAATGCAAAATTTTACAGTTTTAGATTTTTTTGTTTCTCAAAAATTTAAATTTAAGTTTAATATTTAATTAAAAATGAAGTAAAATCTAATGATTGATTTTTTTTCCTATAAATATTTCAAAATCTTTCCAAGACAACACTGTGCAGATAGAACATATGTAGAAGAAAAAATAGCTGCTCATTGTATGAAGAAATTCCAAAATTTGATAAAGTTATTACATTTTGAAGTTGGTGTCCCTCAAGTTTCCATTGCTAAAATTGGCCATGGCAAGGCACTGTGGTAGGTGTTTTAACACAGCCTCTGTATACTCTCAGTTTAAAGGTGACATACCGATACTTACCGAGCATTGCTTTAATATGTATATCATTGGAATGCATTAGTGTGGGCCAGTTTTTAGGGGAAAAAATGGACTGATAGGCCTCAGATTACAGTTATCTTCCCATTTGGTTGTCCAAAATCCGGAAGTTTCACCGCGCAAGTAGTCTGCTGTTTGACTGTGATTATTTCATGGCAGACAGCTATGAAGTGGCAACTGTTTGACTGAAGTGACAGGGGATAGCATGTAGTTTGTAAACATGTGTAACTTGTTGACATTGAAGACTTGTTTGTGGTAATTCCGGCCCATGCAAAAGTAGTGCTTTTTGTGTAAAATGGGTGTACTCCGGCCTGGTTTAGAGGGTGTGTCTGTTTAAACCAATATGCTGGGAGAAAGAGCTGGACAACAGGGGTTGTCCTTTTCAGGGTATGTGTCCCCCATGCAGGCAAAGGTACATACAAAACTTCACGGGCCTGCTGATATTAATAAAAATGTTATAGCCACTAAGGCTATATAGAAACATATAGCGAAATTAATTGTGGTCTGAGGCCTGATATAGTTCACACATTACACCGGTTAAATGCTTGATTCTGATGAAAGTATTATAACCAGAGAGGTGAAATTACACAGACTGATTGTGCATACCACAAGGAATATGAAAACTAATTTATTTATTTTCTAAATATTTTATTAAATTAAAAAACATTTTTTTTGAATTTATTAAAAATTAAAATTAAAATTTTCAACTTTTAAATTTCAGTATCCTCCAAAATAGCATAAGATGACCTCTGATGTTACTACAGGTTGTTGCAATATTTTTTAACAGTTTTGAGCTAATAATTTGGTAAAAAAGAGCAAAAGTTGGATTTTGTTAGTCAATATTGAGATTTTAATTTTTTTTACATATTGAATTTTAATGAGTTTCTCAATTATTGCAATTGGACAGAAGATCTAAATATAATGAATATATCACTACTAAATGTAATTAAACACTTTAAATAAATAGTATACAGTTTTTAACAAGATTAAGTACTCTAATAATACATTTCACCTACATTTATGTAAATTACACACTTCAGTCATTTTTCAAAAATGGTCTTTTATCCTTAGAAAATCTAATAGGCTAATATTCTATGCTGTCTGAATGTATTTATTGTGTTCAGTAATCAGATGCTGGTATACTTGTCAAGTTTATTGCAGAAAATGTGCCAAAAAGGTTAACATTTGGCTTGTAATACATATGGCAGAATAATCCATAATGCATATTCAGTGGTCATTACTACAAACATCCTTCCAATCAAGAAATACTACACTGAGGTATCCCAGACACTGGCACATGACTACACTTGTTAACAGTTATCACTGGAAACTGAAAAATATGGTGCAAGTACCTCTTGGTAGGATTTATATCAGCATTTTGTGACAAAATCTTCATTTTCAAAGTTGTCGTCAACAAAAAAAATATTATGGTGTATACCTAAGTAATATCTGTAGGGCATATTCATATTAATATGCATTTATATGGACTGTTTTGCCTTTTACAAAGTGGCTACATGTCTAATACAGTAAATGAAGTAGATTAAGTAAATACAGCAGGTCAAAATTGAATATGAGGCCTATCATGTCTAATTTTCCCTGAAATTAGTGTGTAAACATTTGTTGCAAATGGCCCCAATTTTGTGACTTTCACCATCCCTCTGACACATTTCTAATAATGTATCATGAATTCAGTCACCATATCTTTACTAAGCCTCCACTTATCATATCTAAAATGCAAAATTTTACAGTTTTAGATTTTTTTGTTTCTCAAAAATTTAAATTTAAGTTTAATATTTAATTAAAAATGAAGTAAAATCTAATGATTGATTTTTTTTTTTCCTATAAATATTTCAAAATCTTTCCAAGACAACACTGTGCAGATAGAACATATGTAGAAGAAAAAATAGCTGCTCATTGTATGAAGAAATTCCAAAATTTGATAAAGTTATTACATTTTGAAGTTGGTGTCCCTCAAGTTTCCATTGCTAAAATTGGCCATGGCAAGGCACTGTGGTAGGTGTTTTAACACAGCCTCTGTATACTCTCAGTTTAAAGGTGACATACCGATACTTACCGAGCATTGCTTTAATATGTATATCATTGGAATGCATTAGTGTGGGCCAGTTTTTAGGGGAAAAAATGGACTGATAGGCCTCAGATTACAGTTATCTTCCCATTTGGTTGTCCAAAATCCGGAAGTTTCACCGCGCAAGTAGTCTGCTGTTTGACTGTGATTATTTCATGGCAGACAGCTATGAAGTGGCAACTGTTTGACTGAAGTGACAGGGGATAGCATGTAGTTTGTAAACATGTGTAACTTGTTGACATTGAAGACTTGTTTGTGGTAATTCCGGCCCATGCAAAAGTAGTGCTTTTTGTGTAAAATGGGTGTACTCCGGCCTGGTTTAGAGGGTGTGTCTGTTTAAACCAATATGCTGGGAGAAAGAGCTGGACAACAGGGGTTGTCCTTTTCAGGGTATGTGTCCCCCATGCAGGCAAAGGTACATACAAAACTTCACGGGCCTGCTGATATTAATAAAAATGTTATAGCCACTAAGGCTATATAGAAACATATAGCGAAATTAATTGTGGTCTGAGGCCTGATATAGTTCACACATTACACCGGTTAAATGCTTGATTCTGATGAAAGTATTATAACCAGAGAGGTGAAATTACACAGACTGATTGTGCATACCACAAGGAATATGAAAACTAATTTATTTATTTTCTAAATATTTTATTAAATTAAAAAACATTTTTTTTGAATTTATTAAAAATTAAAATTAAAATTTTCAACTTTTAAATTTCAGTATCCTCCAAAATAGCATAAGATGACCTCTGATGTTACTACAGGTTGTTGCAATATTTTTTAACAGTTTTGAGCTAATAATTTGGTAAAAAAGAGCAAAAGTTGGATTTTGTTAGTCAATATTGAGATTTTAATTTTTTTTTACATATTGAATTTTAATGAGTTTCTCAATTATTGCAATTGGACAGAAGATCTAAATATAATGAATATATCACTACTAAATGTAATTAAACACTTTAAATAAATAGTATACAGTTTTTAACAAGATTAAGTACTCTAATAATACATTTCACCTACATTTATGTAAATTACACACTTCAGTCATTTTTCAAAAATGGTCTTTTATCCTTAGAAAATCTAATAGGCTAATATTCTATGCTGTCTGAATGTATTTATTGTGTTCAGTAATCAGATGCTGGTATACTTGTCAAGTTTATTGCAGAAAATGTGCCAAAAAGGTTAACATTTGGCTTGTAATACATATGGCAGAATAATCCATAATGCATATTCAGTGGTCATTACTACAAACATCCTTCCAATCAAGAAATACTACACTGAGGTATCCCAGACACTGGCACATGACTACACTTGTTAACAGTTATCACTGGAAACTGAAAAATATGGTGCAAGTACCTCTTGGTAGGATTTATATCAGCATTTTGTGACAAAATCTTCATTTTCAAAGTTGTCGTCAACAAAAAAAATATTATGGTGTATACCTAAGTAATATCTGTAGGGCATATTCATATTAATATGCATTTATATGGACTGTTTTGCCTTTTACAAAGTGGCTACATGTCTAATACAGTAAATGAAGTAGATTAAGTAAATACAGCAGGTCAAAATTGAATATGAGGCCTATCATGTCTAATTTTCCCTGAAATTAGTGTGTAAACATTTGTTGCAAATGGCCCCAATTTTGTGACTTTCACCATCCCTCTGACACATTTCTAATAATGTATCATGAATTCAGTCACCATATCTTTACTAAGCCTCCACTTATCATATCTAAAATGCAAAATTTTACAGTTTTAGATTTTTTTGTTTCTCAAAAATTTAAATTTAAGTTTAATATTTAATTAAAAATGAAGTAAAATCTAATGATTGATTTTTTTTCCTATAAATATTTCAAAATCTTTCCAAGACAACACTGTGCAGATAGAACATATGTAGAAGAAAAAATAGCTGCTCATTGTATGAAGAAATTCCAAAATTTGATAAAGTTATTACATTTTGAAGTTGGTGTCCCTCAAGTTTCCATTGCTAAAATTGGCCATGGCAAGGCACTGTGGTAGGTGTTTTAACACAGCCTCTGTATACTCTCAGTTTAAAGGTGACATACCGATACTTACCGAGCATTGCTTTAATATGTATATCATTGGAATGCATTAGTGTGGGCCAGTTTTTAGGGGAAAAAATGGACTGATAGGCCTCAGATTACAGTTATCTTCCCATTTGGTTGTCCAAAATCCGGAAGTTTCACCGCGCAAGTAGTCTGCTGTTTGACTGTGATTATTTCATGGCAGACAGCTATGAAGTGGCAACTGTTTGACTGAAGTGACAGGGGATAGCATGTAGTTTGTAAACATGTGTAACTTGTTGACATTGAAGACTTGTTTGTGGTAATTCCGGCCCATGCAAAAGTAGTGCTTTTTGTGTAAAATGGGTGTACTCCGGCCTGGTTTAGAGGGTGTGTCTGTTTAAACCAATATGCTGGGAGAAAGAGCTGGACAACAGGGGTTGTCCTTTTCAGGGTATGTGTCCCCCATGCAGGCAAAGGTACATACAAAACTTCACGGGCCTGCTGATATTAATAAAAATGTTATAGCCACTAAGGCTATATAGAAACATATAGCGAAATTAATTGTGGTCTGAGGCCTGATATAGTTCACACATTACACCGGTTAAATGCTTGATTCTGATGAAAGTATTATAACCAGAGAGGTGAAATTACACAGACTGATTGTGCATACCACAAGGAATATGAAAACTAATTTATTTATTTTCTAAATATTTTATTAAATTAAAAAACATTTTTTTTGAATTTATTAAAAATTAAAATTAAAATTTTCAACTTTTAAATTTCAGTATCCTCCAAAATAGCATAAGATGACCTCTGATGTTACTACAGGTTGTTGCAATATTTTTTAACAGTTTTGAGCTAATAATTTGGTAAAAAAGAGCAAAAGTTGGATTTTGTTAGTCAATATTGAGATTTTAATTTTTTTTACATATTGAATTTTAATGAGTTTCTCAATTATTGCAATTGGACAGAAGATCTAAATATAATGAATATATCACTACTAAATGTAATTAAACACTTTAAATAAATAGTATACAGTTTTTAACAAGATTAAGTACTCTAATAATACATTTCACCTACATTTATGTAAATTACACACTTCAGTCATTTTTCAAAAATGGTCTTTTATCCTTAGAAAATCTAATAGGCTAATATTCTATGCTGTCTGAATGTATTTATTGTGTTCAGTAATCAGATGCTGGTATACTTGTCAAGTTTATTGCAGAAAATGTGCCAAAAAGGTTAACATTTGGCTTGTAATACATATGGCAGAATAATCCATAATGCATATTCAGTGGTCATTACTACAAACATCCTTCCAATCAAGAAATACTACACTGAGGTATCCCAGACACTGGCACATGACTACACTTGTTAACAGTTATCACTGGAAACTGAAAAATATGGTGCAAGTACCTCTTGGTAGGATTTATATCAGCATTTTGTGACAAAATCTTCATTTTCAAAGTTGTCGTCAACAAAAAAAATATTATGGTGTATACCTAAGTAATATCTGTAGGGCATATTCATATTAATATGCATTTATATGGACTGTTTTGCCTTTTACAAAGTGGCTACATGTCTAATACAGTAAATGAAGTAGATTAAGTAAATACAGCAGGTCAAAATTGAATATGAGGCCTATCATGTCTAATTTTCCCTGAAATTAGTGTGTAAACATTTGTTGCAAATGGCCCCAATTTTGTGACTTTCACCATCCCTCTGACACATTTCTAATAATGTATCATGAATTCAGTCACCATATCTTTACTAAGCCTCCACTTATCATATCTAAAATGCAAAATTTTACAGTTTTAGATTTTTTTGTTTCTCAAAAATTTAAATTTAAGTTTAATATTTAATTAAAAATGAAGTAAAATCTAATGATTGATTTTTTTTCCTATAAATATTTCAAAATCTTTCCAAGACAACACTGTGCAGATAGAACATATGTAGAAGAAAAAATAGCTGCTCATTGTATGAAGAAATTCCAAAATTTGATAAAGTTATTACATTTTGAAGTTGGTGTCCCTCAAGTTTCCATTGCTAAAATTGGCCATGGCAAGGCACTGTGGTAGGTGTTTTAACACAGCCTCTGTATACTCTCAGTTTAAAGGTGACATACCGATACTTACCGAGCATTGCTTTAATATGTATATCATTGGAATGCATTAGTGTGGGCCAGTTTTTAGGGGAAAAAATGGACTGATAGGCCTCAGATTACAGTTATCTTCCCATTTGGTTGTCCAAAATCCGGAAGTTTCACCGCGCAAGTAGTCTGCTGTTTGACTGTGATTATTTCATGGCAGACAGCTATGAAGTGGCAACTGTTTGACTGAAGTGACAGGGGATAGCATGTAGTTTGTAAACATGTGTAACTTGTTGACATTGAAGACTTGTTTGTGGTAATTCCGGCCCATGCAAAAGTAGTGCTTTTTGTGTAAAATGGGTGTACTCCGGCCTGGTTTAGAGGGTGTGTCTGTTTAAACCAATATGCTGGGAGAAAGAGCTGGACAACAGGGGTTGTCCTTTTCAGGGTATGTGTCCCCCATGCAGGCAAAGGTACATACAAAACTTCACGGGCCTGCTGATATTAATAAAAATGTTATAGCCACTAAGGCTATATAGAAACATATAGCGAAATTAATTGTGGTCTGAGGCCTGATATAGTTCACACATTACACCGGTTAAATGCTTGATTCTGATGAAAGTATTATAACCAGAGAGGTGAAATTACACAGACTGATTGTGCATACCACAAGGAATATGAAAACTAATTTATTTATTTTCTAAATATTTTATTAAATTAAAAAACATTTTTTTTGAATTTATTAAAAATTAAAATTAAAATTTTCAACTTTTAAATTTCAGTATCCTCCAAAATAGCATAAGATGACCTCTGATGTTACTACAGGTTGTTGCAATATTTTTTAACAGTTTTGAGCTAATAATTTGGTAAAAAAGAGCAAAAGTTGGATTTTGTTAGTCAATATTGAGATTTTAATTTTTTTTACATATTGAATTTTAATGAGTTTCTCAATTATTGCAATTGGACAGAAGATCTAAATATAATGAATATATCACTACTAAATGTAATTAAACACTTTAAATAAATAGTATACAGTTTTTAACAAGATTAAGTACTCTAATAATACATTTCACCTACATTTATGTAAATTACACACTTCAGTCATTTTTCAAAAATGGTCTTTTATCCTTAGAAAATCTAATAGGCTAATATTCTATGCTGTCTGAATGTATTTATTGTGTTCAGTAATCAGATGCTGGTATACTTGTCAAGTTTATTGCAGAAAATGTGCCAAAAAGGTTAACATTTGGCTTGTAATACATATGGCAGAATAATCCATAATGCATATTCAGTGGTCATTACTACAAACATCCTTCCAATCAAGAAATACTACACTGAGGTATCCCAGACACTGGCACATGACTACACTTGTTAACAGTTATCACTGGAAACTGAAAAATATGGTGCAAGTACCTCTTGGTAGGATTTATATCAGCATTTTGTGACAAAATCTTCATTTTCAAAGTTGTCGTCAACAAAAAAAATATTATGGTGTATACCTAAGTAATATCTGTAGGGCATATTCATATTAATATGCATTTATATGGACTGTTTTGCCTTTTACAAAGTGGCTACATGTCTAATACAGTAAATGAAGTAGATTAAGTAAATACAGCAGGTCAAAATTGAATATGAGGCCTATCATGTCTAATTTTCCCTGAAATTAGTGTGTAAACATTTGTTGCAAATGGCCCCAATTTTGTGACTTTCACCATCCCTCTGACACATTTCTAATAATGTATCATGAATTCAGTCACCATATCTTTACTAAGCCTCCACTTATCATATCTAAAATGCAAAATTTTACAGTTTTAGATTTTTTTGTTTCTCAAAAATTTAAATTTAAGTTTAATATTTAATTAAAAATGAAGTAAAATCTAATGATTGATTTTTTTTCCTATAAATATTTCAAAATCTTTCCAAGACAAGGGGATAGCATGTAGTTTGTAAACATGTGTAACTTGTTGACATTGAAGACTTGTTTTTGGTGGTATTCCGGCCCATTTAACCAAGAGGTTGAAATTACACAAACTGTTGGTGCAATACCCAAGGAATTTTGAAAACTCTTTTTTTATTTTCTAAATTTTTTTTAAATTTAAAAAAAACAAA
>NW_024532354.1:0-16593 GCF_016097555.1 Gigantopelta aegis
ATATTGAATTTTAAAGAGTTTCTCAATTATTGCAATTGGACAGAAGATCTAAATATAATGAATATATCACTACTAAATGTAATTAAACACTTTAAATAAATAGTATACAGTTTTTAACAAGATTAAGTACTCTAATAATACATTTCACCTACATTTATGTAAATTACACATTTCAGTCATTTTTCAGAAATGGTCTTTTATCCTTAGAAAATCTAATAGGCTAATATTCTATGCTGTCTGAATGTATTTATTGTGTTCAGTAATCAGATGCTGGTATACTTGTCAAGTTTATTGCAGAAAATGTGCCAAAAAGGTTAACATTTGGCTTGTAATACATATGGCAGAATAATCCATAATGCATATTCAGTGGTCATTACTACAAACATCCTTCCAATCAAGAAATACTACACTGAGGTATCCCAGACACTGGCACATGACTACACTTGTTAACAGTTATCACTGGAAACTGAAAAATATGGTGCAAGTACCTCTTGGTAGGACCCTCTGACACATTTCTAATAATGGATCATGAATTCAGTCACCATATCTTTACTAAGCCTCCACTTATCATATCTAAAATGCAAAATTTTACAGTTTTAGATTTTTTTGTTTTTCAAAAATTTAAATTTAAGTTTAATATTTAATTAAAAATGAAGTAAAATCTAATGATTGATTTTTTTTCCTTTAAATATTTCAAAATCTTTCCAAGACAACACTGTGCAGATAGAACATATGTAGAAGAAAAAATAGCTGCTCATTGTATGAAGAAATTCCAAAATTTGATAAAGTTATTACATTTTGAAGTTGGTGTCCCTCAAGTTTCCATTGCTAAAATTGGCCATGGCAAGGCACTGTGGTAGGTGTTTTAACACAGCCTCTGTATACTCTCAGTTTAAAGGTGACATACCGATACTTACCGAGCATTGCTTTAATATGTATATCATTGGAATGCATTAGTGTGGGCCAGTTTTTAGGGGAAAAAATGGACTGATAGGCCTCAGATTACAGTTATCTTCCCATTTGGTTGTCCAAAATCCGGAAGTTTCACCGCGCAAGTAGTCTGCTGTTTGACTGTGATTATTTCATGGCAGACAGCTATGAAGTGGCAACTGTTTGACTGAAGTGACAGGGGATAGCATGTAGTTTGTAAACATGTGTAACTTGTTGACATTGAAGACTTGTTTGTGGTAATTCCGGCCCATGCAAAAGTAGTGCTTTTTGTGTAAAATGGGTGTACTCCGGCCTGGTTTAGAGGGTGTGTCTGTTTAAACCAATATGCTGGGAGAAAGAGCTGGACAACAGGGGTTGTCCTTTTCAGGGTGTGTGTCCCCCATGCAGGCAAAGGTACATACAAAACTTCACGGGCCTGCTGATATTAATAAAAATGTTATAGCCACTAAGGCTATATAGAAACATATAGCGAAATTAATTGTGGTCTGAGGCCTGATATAGTTCACACATTACACCGGTTAAATGCTTGATTCTGATGAAAGTATTATAACCAGAGAGGTGAAATTACACAGACTGATTGTGCATACCACAAGGAATATGAAAACTAATTTATTTATTTTCTAAATATTTTATTAAATTAAAAAACATTTTTTTTTGAATTTATTAAAAATTAAAATTAAAAGTTTCAACTTTTAAATTTCAATATCCTCCAAAATAGCATAAAATGACCTCTGATGTTACTACAGGTTGTTGCAATATTTTTAACAGTTTTGAGCTAATAATTTGGTAAAAAAGAGCAAAAGTTGGATTTTGTTAGTCAATATTGAGATTTTGATTTTTTTTACATATTGAATTTTAAAGAGTTTCTCAATTATTGCAATTGGACAGAAGATCTAAATATAATGAATATATCACTACTAAATGTAATTAAACACTTTAAATAAATAGTATACAGTTTTTAACAAGATTAAGTACTCTAATAATACATTTCACCTACATTTATGTAAATTACACATTTCAGTCATTTTTCAGAAATGGTCTTTTATCCTTAGAAAATCTAATAGGCTAATATTCTATGCTGTCTGAATGTATTTATTGTGTTCAGTAATCAGATGCTGGTATACTTGTCAAGTTTATTGCAGAAAATGTGCCAAAAAGGTTAACATTTGGCTTGTAATACATATGGCAGAATAATCCATAATGCATATTCAGTGGTCATTACTACAAACATCCTTCCAATCAAGAAATACTACACTGAGGTATCCCAGACACTGGCACATGACTACACTTGTTAACAGTTATCACTGGAAACTGAAAAATATGGTGCAAGTACCTCTTGGTAGGATTTATATCAGCATTTTGTGACAAAATCTTCATTTTCAAAGTTGTCGTCAACAAAAAAAATATTATGGTGTATACCTAAGTAATATCTGTAGGGCATATTCATATTAATATGCATTTATATGGACTGTTTTGCCTTTTACAAAGTGGCTACATGTCTAATACAGTAAATGAAGTAGATTAAGTAAATACAGCAGGTCAAAATTGAATATGAGGCCTATCATGTCTAATTTTCCCTGAAATTAGTGTGTAAACATTTGTTGCAAATGGCCCCAATTTTGTGACTTTCACCATCCCTCTGACACATTTCTAATAATGGATCATGAATTCAGTCACCATATCTTTACTAAGCCTCCACTTATCATATCTAAAATGCAAAATTTTACAGTTTTAGATTTTTTTGTTTTTCAAAAATTTAAATTTAAGTTTAATATTTAATTAAAAATGAAGTAAAATCTAATGATTGATTTTTTTTCCTTTAAATATTTCAAAATCTTTCCAAGACAACACTGTGCAGATAGAACATATGTAGAAGAAAAAATAGCTGCTCATTGTATGAAGAAATTCCAAAATTTGATAAAGTTATTACATTTTGAAGTTGGTGTCCCTCAAGTTTCCATTGCTAAAATTGGCCATGGCAAGGCACTGTGGTAGGTGTTTTAACACAGCCTCTGTATACTCTCAGTTTAAAGGTGACATACCGATACTTACCGAGCATTGCTTTAATATGTATATCATTGGAATGCATTAGTGTGGGCCAGTTTTTAGGGGAAAAAATGGACTGATAGGCCTCAGATTACAGTTATCTTCCCATTTGGTTGTCCAAAATCCGGAAGTTTCACCGCGCAAGTAGTCTGCTGTTTGACTGTGATTATTTCATGGCAGACAGCTATGAAGTGGCAACTGTTTGACTGAAGTGACAGGGGATAGCATGTAGTTTGTAAACATGTGTAACTTGTTGACATTGAAGACTTGTTTGTGGTAATTCCGGCCCATGCAAAAGTAGTGCTTTTTGTGTAAAATGGGTGTACTCCGGCCTGGTTTAGAGGGTGTGTCTGTTTAAACCAATATGCTGGGAGAAAGAGCTGGACAACAGGGGTTGTCCTTTTCAGGGTGTGTGTCCCCCATGCAGGCAAAGGTACATACAAAACTTCACGGGCCTGCTGATATTAATAAAAATGTTATAGCCACTAAGGCTATATAGAAACATATAGCGAAATTAATTGTGGTCTGAGGCCTGATATAGTTCACACATTACACCGGTTAAATGCTTGATTCTGATGAAAGTATTATAACCAGAGAGGTGAAATTACACAGACTGATTGTGCATACCACAAGGAATATGAAAACTAATTTATTTATTTTCTAAATATTTTATTAAATTAAAAAACATTTTTTTTTGAATTTATTAAAAATTAAAATTAAAAGTTTCAACTTTTAAATTTCAATATCCTCCAAAATAGCATAAAATGACCTCTGATGTTACTACAGGTTGTTGCAATATTTTTTAACAGTTTTGAGCTAATAATTTGGTAAAAAAGAGCAAAAGTTGGATTTTGTTAGTCAATATTGAGATTTTGATTTTTTTTACATATTGAATTTTAAAGAGTTTCTCAATTATTGCAATTGGACAGAAGATCTAAATATAATGAATATATCACTACTAAATGTAATTAAACACTTTAAATAAATAGTATACAGTTTTTAACAAGATTAAGTACTCTAATAATACATTTCACCTACATTTATGTAAATTACACATTTCAGTCATTTTTCAGAAATGGTCTTTTATCCTTAGAAAATCTAATAGGCTAATATTCTATGCTGTCTGAATGTATTTATTGTGTTCAGTAATCAGATGCTGGTATACTTGTCAAGTTTATTGCAGAAAATGTGCCAAAAAGGTTAACATTTGGCTTGTAATACATATGGCAGAATAATCCATAATGCATATTCAGTGGTCATTACTACAAACATCCTTCCAATCAAGAAATACTACACTGAGGTATCCCAGACACTGGCACATGACTACACTTGTTAACAGTTATCACTGGAAACTGAAAAATATGGTGCAAGTACCTCTTGGTAGGATTTATATCAGCATTTTGTGACAAAATCTTCATTTTCAAAGTTGTCGTCAACAAAAAAAATATTATGGTGTATACCTAAGTAATATCTGTAGGGCATATTCATATTAATATGCATTTATATGGACTGTTTTGCCTTTTACAAAGTGGCTACATGTCTAATACAGTAAATGAAGTAGATTAAGTAAATACAGCAGGTCAAAATTGAATATGAGGCCTATCATGTCTAATTTTCCCTGAAATTAGTGTGTAAACATTTGTTGCAAATGGCCCCAATTTTGTGACTTTCACCATCCCTCTGACACATTTCTAATAATGGATCATGAATTCAGTCACCATATCTTTACTAAGCCTCCACTTATCATATCTAAAATGCAAAATTTTACAGTTTTAGATTTTTTTGTTTTTCAAAAATTTAAATTTAAGTTTAATATTTAATTAAAAATGAAGTAAAATCTAATGATTGATTTTTTTTCCTTTAAATATTTCAAAATCTTTCCAAGACAACACTGTGCAGATAGAACATATGTAGAAGAAAAAATAGCTGCTCATTGTATGAAGAAATTCCAAAATTTGATAAAGTTATTACATTTTGAAGTTGGTGTCCCTCAAGTTTCCATTGCTAAAATTGGCCATGGCAAGGCACTGTGGTAGGTGTTTTAACACAGCCTCTGTATACTCTCAGTTTAAAGGTGACATACCGATACTTACCGAGCATTGCTTTAATATGTATATCATTGGAATGCATTAGTGTGGGCCAGTTTTTAGGGGAAAAAATGGACTGATAGGCCTCAGATTACAGTTATCTTCCCATTTGGTTGTCCAAAATCCGGAAGTTTCACCGCGCAAGTAGTCTGCTGTTTGACTGTGATTATTTCATGGCAGACAGCTATGAAGTGGCAACTGTTTGACTGAAGTGACAGGGGATAGCATGTAGTTTGTAAACATGTGTAACTTGTTGACATTGAAGACTTGTTTGTGGTAATTCCGGCCCATGCAAAAGTAGTGCTTTTTGTGTAAAATGGGTGTACTCCGGCCTGGTTTAGAGGGTGTGTCTGTTTAAACCAATATGCTGGGAGAAAGAGCTGGACAACAGGGGTTGTCCTTTTCAGGGTGTGTGTCCCCCATGCAGGCAAAGGTACATACAAAACTTCACGGGCCTGCTGATATTAATAAAAATGTTATAGCCACTAAGGCTATATAGAAACATATAGCGAAATTAATTGTGGTCTGAGGCCTGATATAGTTCACACATTACACCGGTTAAATGCTTGATTCTGATGAAAGTATTATAACCAGAGAGGTGAAATTACACAGACTGATTGTGCATACCACAAGGAATATGAAAACTAATTTATTTATTTTCTAAATATTTTATTAAATTAAAAAACATTTTTTTTTGAATTTATTAAAAATTAAAATTAAAAGTTTCAACTTTTAAATTTCAATATCCTCCAAAATAGCATAAAATGACCTCTGATGTTACTACAGGTTGTTGCAATATTTTTTAACAGTTTTGAGCTAATAATTTGGTAAAAAAGAGCAAAAGTTGGATTTTGTTAGTCAATATTGAGATTTTGATTTTTTTTACATATTGAATTTTAAAGAGTTTCTCAATTATTGCAATTGGACAGAAGATCTAAATATAATGAATATATCACTACTAAATGTAATTAAACACTTTAAATAAATAGTATACAGTTTTTAACAAGATTAAGTACTCTAATAATACATTTCACCTACATTTATGTAAATTACACATTTCAGTCATTTTTCAGAAATGGTCTTTTATCCTTAGAAAATCTAATAGGCTAATATTCTATGCTGTCTGAATGTATTTATTGTGTTCAGTAATCAGATGCTGGTATACTTGTCAAGTTTATTGCAGAAAATGTGCCAAAAAGGTTAACATTTGGCTTGTAATACATATGGCAGAATAATCCATAATGCATATTCAGTGGTCATTACTACAAACATCCTTCCAATCAAGAAATACTACACTGAGGTATCCCAGACACTGGCACATGACTACACTTGTTAACAGTTATCACTGGAAACTGAAAAATATGGTGCAAGTACCTCTTGGTAGGATTTATATCAGCATTTTGTGACAAAATCTTCATTTTCAAAGTTGTCGTCAACAAAAAAAATATTATGGTGTATACCTAAGTAATATCTGTAGGGCATATTCATATTAATATGCATTTATATGGACTGTTTTGCCTTTTACAAAGTGGCTACATGTCTAATACAGTAAATGAAGTAGATTAAGTAAATACAGCAGGTCAAAATTGAATATGAGGCCTATCATGTCTAATTTTCCCTGAAATTAGTGTGTAAACATTTGTTGCAAATGGCCCCAATTTTGTGACTTTCACCATCCCTCTGACACATTTCTAATAATGGATCATGAATTCAGTCACCATATCTTTACTAAGCCTCCACTTATCATATCTAAAATGCAAAATTTTACAGTTTTAGATTTTTTTGTTTTTCAAAAATTTAAATTTAAGTTTAATATTTAATTAAAAATGAAGTAAAATCTAATGATTGATTTTTTTTCCTTTAAATATTTCAAAATCTTTCCAAGACAACACTGTGCAGATAGAACATATGTAGAAGAAAAAATAGCTGCTCATTGTATGAAGAAATTCCAAAATTTGATAAAGTTATTACATTTTGAAGTTGGTGTCCCTCAAGTTTCCATTGCTAAAATTGGCCATGGCAAGGCACTGTGGTAGGTGTTTTAACACAGCCTCTGTATACTCTCAGTTTAAAGGTGACATACCGATACTTACCGAGCATTGCTTTAATATGTATATCATTGGAATGCATTAGTGTGGGCCAGTTTTTAGGGGAAAAAATGGACTGATAGGCCTCAGATTACAGTTATCTTCCCATTTGGTTGTCCAAAATCCGGAAGTTTCACCGCGCAAGTAGTCTGCTGTTTGACTGTGATTATTTCATGGCAGACAGCTATGAAGTGGCAACTGTTTGACTGAAGTGACAGGGGATAGCATGTAGTTTGTAAACATGTGTAACTTGTTGACATTGAAGACTTGTTTGTGGTAATTCCGGCCCATGCAAAAGTAGTGCTTTTTGTGTAAAATGGGTGTACTCCGGCCTGGTTTAGAGGGTGTGTCTGTTTAAACCAATATGCTGGGAGAAAGAGCTGGACAACAGGGGTTGTCCTTTTCAGGGTGTGTGTCCCCCATGCAGGCAAAGGTACATACAAAACTTCACGGGCCTGCTGATATTAATAAAAATGTTATAGCCACTAAGGCTATATAGAAACATATAGCGAAATTAATTGTGGTCTGAGGCCTGATATAGTTCACACATTACACCGGTTAAATGCTTGATTCTGATGAAAGTATTATAACCAGAGAGGTGAAATTACACAGACTGATTGTGCATACCACAAGGAATATGAAAACTAATTTATTTATTTTCTAAATATTTTATTAAATTAAAAAACATTTTTTTTTGAATTTATTAAAAATTAAAATTAAAAGTTTCAACTTTTAAATTTCAATATCCTCCAAAATAGCATAAAATGACCTCTGATGTTACTACAGGTTGTTGCAATATTTTTTAACAGTTTTGAGCTAATAATTTGGTAAAAAAGAGCAAAAGTTGGATTTTGTTAGTCAATATTGAGATTTTGATTTTTTTACATATTGAATTTTAAAGAGTTTCTCAATTATTGCAATTGGACAGAAGATCTAAATATAATGAATATATCACTACTAAATGTAATTAAACACTTTAAATAAATAGTATACAGTTTTTAACAAGATTAAGTACTCTAATAATACATTTCACCTACATTTATGTAAATTACACATTTCAGTCATTTTTCAGAAATGGTCTTTTATCCTTAGAAAATCTAATAGGCTAATATTCTATGCTGTCTGAATGTATTTATTGTGTTCAGTAATCAGATGCTGGTATACTTGTCAAGTTTATTGCAGAAAATGTGCCAAAAAGGTTAACATTTGGCTTGTAATACATATGGCAGAATAATCCATAATGCATATTCAGTGGTCATTACTACAAACATCCTTCCAATCAAGAAATACTACACTGAGGTATCCCAGACACTGGCACATGACTACACTTGTTAACAGTTATCACTGGAAACTGAAAAATATGGTGCAAGTACCTCTTGGTAGGATTTATATCAGCATTTTGTGACAAAATCTTCATTTTCAAAGTTGTCGTCAACAAAAAAAATATTATGGTGTATACCTAAGTAATATCTGTAGGGCATATTCATATTAATATGCATTTATATGGACTGTTTTGCCTTTTACAAAGTGGCTACATGTCTAATACAGTAAATGAAGTAGATTAAGTAAATACAGCAGGTCAAAATTGAATATGAGGCCTATCATGTCTAATTTTCCCTGAAATTAGTGTGTAAACATTTGTTGCAAATGGCCCCAATTTTGTGACTTTCACCATCCCTCTGACACATTTCTAATAATGGATCATGAATTCAGTCACCATATCTTTACTAAGCCTCCACTTATCATATCTAAAATGCAAAATTTTACAGTTTTAGATTTTTTTGTTTTTCAAAAATTTAAATTTAAGTTTAATATTTAATTAAAAATGAAGTAAAATCTAATGATTGATTTTTTTTCCTTTAAATATTTCAAAATCTTTCCAAGACAACACTGTGCAGATAGAACATATGTAGAAGAAAAAATAGCTGCTCATTGTATGAAGAAATTCCAAAATTTGATAAAGTTATTACATTTTGAAGTTGGTGTCCCTCAAGTTTCCATTGCTAAAATTGGCCATGGCAAGGCACTGTGGTAGGTGTTTTAACACAGCCTCTGTATACTCTCAGTTTAAAGGTGACATACCGATACTTACCGAGCATTGCTTTAATATGTATATCATTGGAATGCATTAGTGTGGGCCAGTTTTTAGGGGAAAAAATGGACTGATAGGCCTCAGATTACAGTTATCTTCCCATTTGGTTGTCCAAAATCCGGAAGTTTCACCGCGCAAGTAGTCTGCTGTTTGACTGTGATTATTTCATGGCAGACAGCTATGAAGTGGCAACTGTTTGACTGAAGTGACAGGGGATAGCATGTAGTTTGTAAACATGTGTAACTTGTTGACATTGAAGACTTGTTTGTGGTAATTCCGGCCCATGCAAAAGTAGTGCTTTTTGTGTAAAATGGGTGTACTCCGGCCTGGTTTAGAGGGTGTGTCTGTTTAAACCAATATGCTGGGAGAAAGAGCTGGACAACAGGGGTTGTCCTTTTCAGGGTGTGTGTCCCCCATGCAGGCAAAGGTACATACAAAACTTCACGGGCCTGCTGATATTAATAAAAATGTTATAGCCACTAAGGCTATATAGAAACATATAGCGAAATTAATTGTGGTCTGAGGCCTGATATAGTTCACACATTACACCGGTTAAATGCTTGATTCTGATGAAAGTATTATAACCAGAGAGGTGAAATTACACAGACTGATTGTGCATACCACAAGGAATATGAAAACTAATTTATTTATTTTCTAAATATTTTATTAAATTAAAAAACATTTTTTTTTGAATTTATTAAAAATTAAAATTAAAAGTTTCAACTTTTAAATTTCAATATCCTCCAAAATAGCATAAAATGACCTCTGATGTTACTACAGGTTGTTGCAAATTTTTTTTAACAGTTTTGAGCTAATAATTTGGTAAAAAAGAGCAAAAGTTGGATTTTGTTAGTCAATATTGAGATTTTGATTTTTTTTACATATTGAATTTTAAAGAGTTTCTCAATTATTGCAATTGGACAGAAGATCTAAATATAATGAATATATCACTACTAAATGTAATTAAACACTTTAAATAAATAGTATACAGTTTTTAACAAGATTAAGTACTCTAATAATACATTTCACCTACATTTATGTAAATTACACATTTCAGTCATTTTTCAGAAATGGTCTTTTATCCTTAGAAAATCTAATAGGCTAATATTCTATGCTGTCTGAATGTATTTATTGTGTTCAGTAATCAGATGCTGGTATACTTGTCAAGTTTATTGCAGAAAATGTGCCAAAAAGGTTAACATTTGGCTTGTAATACATATGGCAGAATAATCCATAATGCATATTCAGTGGTCATTACTACAAACATCCTTCCAATCAAGAAATACTACACTGAGGTATCCCAGACACTGGCACATGACTACACTTGTTAACAGTTATCACTGGAAACTGAAAAATATGGTGCAAGTACCTCTTGGTAGGATTTATATCAGCATTTTGTGACAAAATCTTCATTTTCAAAGTTGTCGTCAACAAAAAAAATATTATGGTGTATACCTAAGTAATATCTGTAGGGCATATTCATATTAATATGCATTTATATGGACTGTTTTGCCTTTTACAAAGTGGCTACATGTCTAATACAGTAAATGAAGTAGATTAAGTAAATACAGCAGGTCAAAATTGAATATGAGGCCTATCATGTCTAATTTTCCCTGAAATTAGTGTGTAAACATTTGTTGCAAATGGCCCCAATTTTGTGACTTTCACCATCCCTCTGACACATTTCTAATAATGGATCATGAATTCAGTCACCATATCTTTACTAAGCCTCCACTTATCATATCTAAAATGCAAAATTTTACAGTTTTAGATTTTTTTGTTTTTCAAAATTTAAATTTAAGTTTAATATTTAATTAAAAATGAAGTAAAATCTAATGATTGATTTTTTTTCCTTTAAATATTTCAAAATCTTTCCAAGACAACACTGTGCAGATAGAACATATGTAGAAGAAAAAATAGCTGCTCATTGTATGAAGAAATTCCAAAATTTGATAAAGTTATTACATTTTGAAGTTGGTGTCCCTCAAGTTTCCATTGCTAAAATTGGCCATGGCAAGGCACTGTGGTAGGTGTTTTAACACAGCCTCTGTATACTCTCAGTTTAAAGGTGACATACCGATACTTACCGAGCATTGCTTTAATATGTATATCATTGGAATGCATTAGTGTGGGCCAGTTTTTAGGGGAAAAAATGGACTGATAGGCCTCAGATTACAGTTATCTTCCCATTTGGTTGTCCAAAATCCGGAAGTTTCACCGCGCAAGTAGTCTGCTGTTTGACTGTGATTATTTCATGGCAGACAGCTATGAAGTGGCAACTGTTTGACTGAAGTGACAGGGGATAGCATGTAGTTTGTAAACATGTGTAACTTGTTGACATTGAAGACTTGTTTGTGGTAATTCCGGCCCATGCAAAAGTAGTGCTTTTTGTGTAAAATGGGTGTACTCCGGCCTGGTTTAGAGGGTGTGTCTGTTTAAACCAATATGCTGGGAGAAAGAGCTGGACAACAGGGGTTGTCCTTTTCAGGGTGTGTGTCCCCCATGCAGGCAAAGGTACATACAAAACTTCACGGGCCTGCTGATATTAATAAAAATGTTATAGCCACTAAGGCTATATAGAAACATATAGCGAAATTAATTGTGGTCTGAGGCCTGATATAGTTCACACATTACACCGGTTAAATGCTTGATTCTGATGAAAGTATTATAACCAGAGAGGTGAAATTACACAGACTGATTGTGCATACCACAAGGAATATGAAAACTAATTTATTTATTTTCTAAATATTTTATTAAATTAAAAAACATTTTTTTTTGAATTTATTAAAAATTAAAATTAAAAGTTTCAACTTTTAAATTTCAATATCCTCCAAAATAGCATAAAATGACCTCTGATGTTACTACAGGTTGTTGCAATATTTTTTAACAGTTTTGAGCTAATAATTTGGTAAAAAAGAGCAAAAGTTGGATTTTGTTAGTCAATATTGAGATTTTGATTTTTTTTACATATTGAATTTTAAAGAGTTTCTCAATTATTGCAATTGGACAGAAGATCTAAATATAATGAATATATCACTACTAAATGTAATTAAACACTTTAAATAAATAGTATACAGTTTTTAACAAGATTAAGTACTCTAATAATACATTTCACCTACATTTATGTAAATTACACATTTCAGTCATTTTTCAGAAATGGTCTTTTATCCTTAGAAAATCTAATAGGCTAATATTCTATGCTGTCTGAATGTATTTATTGTGTTCAGTAATCAGATGCTGGTATACTTGTCAAGTTTATTGCAGAAAATGTGCCAAAAAGGTTAACATTTGGCTTGTAATACATATGGCAGAATAATCCATAATGCATATTCAGTGGTCATTACTACAAACATCCTTCCAATCAAGAAATACTACACTGAGGTATCCCAGACACTGGCACATGACTACACTTGTTAACAGTTATCACTGGAAACTGAAAAATATGGTGCAAGTACCTCTTGGTAGGATTTATATCAGCATTTTGTGACAAAATCTTCATTTTCAAAGTTGTCGTCAAAAAAAAATATTATGGTGTATACCTAAGTAATATCTGTAGGGCATATTCATATTAATATGCATTTATATGGACTGTTTTGCCTTTTACAAAGTGGCTACATGTCTAATACAGTAAATGAAGTAGATTAAGTAAATACAGCAGGTCAAAATTGAATATGAGGCCTATCATGTCTAATTTTCCCTGAAATTAGTGTGTAAACATTTGTTGCAAATGGCCCCAATTTTGTGACTTTCACCATCCCTCTGACACATTTCTAATAATGGATCATGGGAATTCAGTCACCATATCTTTACTAAGCCTCCACTTATCATATCTAAAATGCAAAATTTTACAGTTTTAGATTTTTTTGTTTTTCAAAAATTTAAATTTAAGTTTAATATTTAATTAAAAATGAAGTAAAATCTAATGATTGATTTTTTTTCCTTTAAATATTTCAAAATCTTTCCAAGACAACACTGTGCAGATAGAACATATGTAGAAGAAAAAATAGCTGCTCATTGTATGAAGAAATTCCAAAATTTGATAAAGTTATTACATTTTGAAGTTGGTGTCCCTCAAGTTTCCATTGCTAAAATTGGCCATGGCAAGGCACTGTGGTAGGTGTTTTAACACAGCCTCTGTATACTCTCAGTTTAAAGGTGACATACCGATACTTACCGAGCATTGCTTTAATATGTATATCATTGGAATGCATTAGTGTGGGCCAGTTTTTAGGGGAAAAAATGGACTGATAGGCCTCAGATTACAGTTATCTTCCCATTTGGTTGTCCAAAATCCGGAAGTTTCACCGCGCAAGTAGTCTGCTGTTTGACTGTGATTATTTCATGGCAGACAGCTATGAAGTGGCAACTGTTTGACTGAAGTGACAGGGGATAGCATGTAGTTTGTAAACATGTGTAACTTGTTGACATTGAAGACTTGTTTGTGGTAATTCCGGCCCATGCAAAAGTAGTGCTTTTTGTGTAAAATGGGTGTACTCCGGCCTGGTTTAGAGGGTGTGTCTGTTTAAACCAATATGCTGGGAGAAAGAGCTGGACAACAGGGGTTGTCCTTTTCAGGGTGTGTGTCCCCCATGCAGGCAAAGGTACATACAAAACTTCACGGGCCTGCTGATATTAATAAAAATGTTATAGCCACTAAGGCTATATAGAAACATATAGCGAAATTAATTGTGGTCTGAGGCCTGATATAGTTCACACATTACACCGGTTAAATGCTTGATTCTGATGAAAGTATTATAACCAGAGAGGTGAAATTACACAGACTGATTGTGCATACCACAAGGAATATGAAAACTAATTTATTTATTTTCTAAATATTTTATTAAATTAAAAAACATTTTTTTTTGAATTTATTAAAAATTAAAATTAAAAGTTTCAACTTTTAAATTTCAATATCCTCCAAAATAGCATAAAATGACCTCTGATGTTACTACAGGTTGTTGCAATATTTTTTAACAGTTTTGAGCTAATAATTTGGTAAAAAAGAGCAAAAGTTGGATTTTGTTAGTCAATATTGAGATTTTGATTTTTTTTACATATTGAATTTTAAAGAGTTTCTCAATTATTGCAATTGGACAGAAGATCTAAATATAATGAATATATCACTACTAAATGTAATTAAACACTTTAAATAAATAGTATACAGTTTTTAACAAGATTAAGTACTCTAATAATACATTTCACCTACATTTATGTAAATTACACATTTCAGTCATTTTTCAAAAATGGTCTTTTATCCTTAGAAAATCTAATAGGCTAATATTCTATGCTGTCTGAATGTATTTATTGTGTTCAGTAATCAGATGCTGGTATACTTGTCAAGTTTATTGCAGAAAATGTGCCAAAAAGGTTAACATTTGGCTTGTAATACATATGGCAGAATAATCCATAATGCATATTCAGTGGTCATTACTACAAACATCCTTCCAATCAAGAAATACTACACTGAGGTATCCCAGACACTGGCACATGACTACACTTGTTAACAGTTATCACTGGAAACTGAAAAATATGGTGCAAGTACCTCTTGGTAGGATTTATATCAGCATTTTGTGACAAAATCTTCATTTTCAAAGTTGTCGTCAACAAAAAAAATATTATGGTGTATACCTAAGTAATATCTGTAGGGCATATTCATATTAATATGCATTTATATGGACTGTTTTGCCTTTTACAAAGTGGCTACATGTCTAATACAGTAAATGAAGTAGATTAAGTAAATACAGCAGGTCAAAATTGAATATGAGGCCTATCATGTCTAATTTTCCCTGAAATTAGTGTGTAAACATTTGTTGCAAATGGCCCCAATTTTGTGACTTTCACCATCCCTCTGACACATTTCTAATAATGGATCATGAATTCAGTCACCATATCTTTACTAAGCCTCCACTTATCATATCTAAAATGCAAAATTTTACAGTTTTAGATTTTTTTGTTTTTCAAAAATTTAAATTTAAGTTTAATATTTAATTAAAAATGAAGTAAAATCTAATGATTGATTTTTTTTCCTTTAAATATTTCAAAATCTTTCCAAGACAACACTGTGCAGATAGAACATATGTAGAAGAAAAAATAGCTGCTCATTGTATGAAGAAATTCCAAAATTTGATAAAGTTATTACATTTTGAAGTTGGTGTCCCTCAAGTTTCCATTGCTAAAATTGGCCATGGCAAGGCACTGTGGTAGGTGTTTTAACACAGCCTCTGTATACTCTCAGTTTAAAGGTGACATACCGATACTTACCGAGCATTGCTTTAATATGTATATCATTGGAATGCATTAGTGTGGGCCAGTTTTTAGGGGAAAAAATGGACTGATAGGCCTCAGATTACAGTTATCTTCCCATTTGGTTGTCCAAAATCCGGAAGTTTCACCGCGCAAGTAGTCTGCTGTTTGACTGTGATTATTTCATGGCAGACAGCTATGAAGTGGCAACTGTTTGACTGAAGTGACAGGGGATAGCATGTAGTTTGTAAACATGTGTAACTTGTTGACATTGAAGACTTGTTTGTGGTAATTCCGGCCCATGCAAAAGTAGTGCTTTTTGTGTAAAATGGGTGTACTCCGGCCTGGTTTAGAGGGTGTGTCTGTTTAAACCAATATGCTGGGAGAAAGAGCTGGACAACAGGGGTTGTCCTTTTCAGGGTGTGTGTCCCCCATGCAGGCAAAGGTACATACAAAACTTCACGGGCCTGCTGATATTAATAAAAATGTTATAGCCACTAAGGCTATATAGAAACATATAGCGAAATTAATTGTGGTCTGAGGCCTGATATAGTTCACACATTACACCGGTTAAATGCTTGATTCTGATGAAAGTATTATAACCAGAGAGGTGAAATTACACAGACTGATTGTGCATACCACAAGGAATATGAAAACTAATTTATTTATTTTCTAAATATTTTATTAAATTAAAAAACATTTTTTTTTGAATTTATTAAAAATTAAAATTAAAAGTTTCAACTTTTAAATTTCAATATCCTCCAAAATAGCATAAAATGACCTCTGATGTTACTACAGGTTGTTGCAATATTTTTTAACAGTTTTGAGCTAATAATTTGGTAAAAAAGAGCAAAAGTTGGATTTTGTTAGTCAATATTGAGATTTTGATTTTTTTTACATATTGAATTTTAAAGAGTTTCTCAATTATTGCAATTGGACAGAAGATCTAAATATAATGAATATATCACTACTAAATGTAATTAAACACTTTAAATAAATAGTATACAGTTTTTAACAAGATTAAGTACTCTAATAATACATTTCACCTACATTTATGTAAATTACACATTTCAGTCATTTTTCAAAA